>NW_015546044.1:436444-439993 GCF_001515605.1 Sinocyclocheilus anshuiensis | reverse complement strand
CACACGAATTGTAGACATTATGAAAGATTCATTATGCATATATTTATTGTGTTATAACAGAGATTTGTGAGATTGCGATGAACTGAGATGTCTTTTAGAGATTATAAATGCAGCGCTCTTTGCTGGCATTCTGCTATGCCAAACCATGCACGCAGCAGCCGCTTGCTTTAGTTAAAAATAACAGTGTTCTGTGAATGTTGATGCTTTAATAACAAATATATTATCGGGAGCGTGTATGCTGGGATTTCATACATTTCATGGAGAAAAAAGTAACGCAACTAGTAATGTAACTAATTACTAATTACTTTTGAAATAAAGTAATGAGAACAGTAACATGATTACTTTTAAAAAGAGTAATCAGTAATCAGTCATTTGATTACATTTTCAGAGTAACTTGCCCAACACTGGTGAAGAACACAGCATAGGTTTCTGGTAAATAGCCTGCTTTTTCTATTTGCTAGTTGTTGCCTACTTTCACTTGGGTTCTTTTCTTTTCTTTTCTTTTGTATATTTCTAAATAATGACTGCTAGACTATGTAATTGAACCTACTAGTTTATCTTTCTTTCTCACATCTGTCTGTCGTTCTTTTGGTCGGACTGTCTGTTCATTGGTCGGTGTTCTGTCTATCTAACGTTCTATTGTCTTTTTTTTCCGTCTGTCATTTTATCATTCCATCTACTGTTCTGTTTGTTTCTCTGTTTATCTGTTTTTTGTCTGTCATTCTGTACAGCCTATCTCACGTTCTATCTGTCTGTCCGACAGTCAGCTGTTCTATCTATCATTCATTTTGTCTGCTGTTCTGTTCTAGTCTTCATTCTTTCATTCTGTGTCTCTCTCTGTCTCTCTATCTGTCTAACTTTTGTTCTGTCTATTATTCTGTCATTCTGTATGTTGTTCTGTCTTGGTTCTCTCCATTATTCTGTCTGTCATTCTGTGTTGTCTATCTACTGTTCCATCTTTCTCTCCGTTATTTTGTCTGTCTGTTGTTCTGTCTGTTTATCATTCTGTGGCACTATTGTTCTATCTATTCGATGCTTTGACCTTCTGTCTGTCAATCATTCTGACTGTTGTCGCAAAATAAACACTTTCAGATGCAAGCACTGATGAAGTCCTGGGTTTAGTTTGCAGTAACAACCGTCAGACTGCAATATTCCTTAAATATAATATTGAGTGTTAATGCAGACACGTAACCTGCTATCAGAGCAGTGACCTAGTAGTTAACATCATGCATGCTGACACATTGAGTGATCCCATTTCCTTCTCTTCTTCCCATCATTTCTTCCCTTCTCTCTGTATATCTCTCTGTCCCAATGTGTCGAAGTGGCAAAAAGCAAATGTTATTTTTAGGCAGTTCCCATTCTTGCATATTTTACTCTGCAAAAAGCATTACTGGTGAGTGGCCGCGTGATGAGCTTCACAAGCGTAGGCATGGTACTGAGCATTCTGATGTCACTGTCAGTGTTTACACCGCGTTTGCCCCGTGCTTATGTACCCTACGATGAGTGTGCTTTTTATAAGTGCGACAGAAACACAACTAAGCGCTCCTTTTGTGCTCTTCAACTCAAACAAATGGGTTTGAAATAGGGCTGGACGATATGGCCAAAATTTATATCACGATATATTTCTTAATTTCGGTCGATACAATATAATTCCGATATCGATATGAACACTATTTATCTGAAATAAAAATATTTTGTAACATTATAAATGCCTTTATCATCACTTTTGATAAATCATATCACCGTTATTGAAAAAAATTATATCGCGATACATATTGATATTGAATTATTGTCCAGCCCTAGTTTGAAAACACATCCGCACCCACTCAAAGACATGTCAAACTGTTGTCGCTGAGCCAGTCATTAAAACCTTTACCCCAATAATCAGTGAGCAGGTGTCATTTTTGAGAAGCTACTGAACCGTTGGTAGAGGAACGGAGGCAGACTCTCTACCCATTCCTCATTCTTCATAATCTGCTCTGATTCATGTCCTCTCTCTCTCTCTCAGTGCTGTTGATATTTTAGTTTATTCTCATTCAAATGGTTTGTTCCTCATGACTGACAGTGATATAACAAATGGGTTTATGCATGGCTAATTTTGAATCCACCTAATAATAAAATGAAATGACATGGACTTGAGGTGGACTGATGTTGGATAAATACTAGAGCCCGACCGATATGGGTGTTTTGGGGCCGATACCGATATTAGGGAATAAAACAAAGGCAGATACCGATATATCGGCCGATATCCTTTGTGTATATTATAGTACAGTAGCAGTCAAAAGTTTGGACACTTTCCCATTCGTGTGTCCAAACATTTGACTGGTACTATATTAGGGCTGCACGATTAATCGCATGCGATATTTAACGCGCATCTTGTCAGAAAGCCGGTTCTGTAATCAGCGGTAAATCTCCATCACCTGCGTGCTTTCACATTGAGCATCATTAACTACACAGAGCCGTTGTTCACTGATGAGCAGCGCAAAAAATCGCGCGAATATGAACGCGCCGTTATGTAGATATGGCCGTTCAAAGTTTCAATGGTTTTCCATTGACTTAAGCTTTAAAGCGTTTCATCCAGGTCGCCAATAGCAAACAATGGAGCGCGCTCTGCTGGACAAACTAAGTAATTACACCATTTCAAGCATTTTATCTGCATTATATGTTCTGTAAAAAAAAATTTCATATCGGCGGCATATTCGCCGATACCGATATATCGGCGACAGGCTCAAATCGGCCGATAATATCGGCAAAACGATATATCGGTCGGGCTCTAATAAACTACATTCTCTATCCCATGCTTTTCACAGTGACTTGTCTTCTGAGAGCATGATTCTGATGTTGCCAATGGCTCTGTGTTACTGATATCTATCATCAGAGGGTCATAGAGAAACGTGCTTTCCAGAAGAACCAGGTGACTGACGGGGCATTCATTCATTTTCTGATGTTGTGTAACAACTTTAGAGGGATATTTAGAGATAAAAGGAATAGTTCTGTGTATGTTGGGTTCAGTAGTGCTCTATCTGAGCACACAAGGTTGGTTGAGCAGCTTCAGAAATGCAATAAATAAAATATAAATTAAAATAATTAATAGGGATGTCCTGAGCCAATCTCAAGGATCGAGATTGGAGTGGATCATGCATTTTTTTTTTTAACTGATCGGTATCGTCTCTCCTAAGCCCGATCCTTATGTTACGATGTCATGCAGGTATCATGCAGTAGGTGACGGTATTGTAAGGAATTTAACTCATTAATTCTTATAAGGGAATTAATCACTAATTTTATTTCTAGCTCAGGTTTTGAAAGGACTCAAATCTGAAAATTCGAAGTCCACCTGATTAGAACTGATTTCAAATTTTAATAGTTTACACCTTATCAACGGTCGTCCAGTGAGACGTTAATGTCTGTGTATCTTAATCTGACTGTGTGTATTTTCCTTGGCCACAGGTCAATACAATCATGATAATTTGTAAGCTCCTAGCGAGGTAACGTGATCTTGGCAAGGTTTAACTTTAAAATGTCACGACACCAGACAATACTTCTTTATAA
>NW_015546044.1:434022-436189 GCF_001515605.1 Sinocyclocheilus anshuiensis | reverse complement strand
TCACGCGGTGGTTTGCTGAGTTTGATTTAATCACATTATCACTGTTCTTTAGGTCCGTTGTTTTGCAAGCCTGAGGGTGTGATTAAATTACTTGTCCTCTTCCTGTTGGATGTAGTAGTTCATTCATTGGTGGTCACAAGACCTCACAAGGTATCTATTAAGTTGTAGTCCTGATACAAAAGATCTCTGTGTTATCTCTTGATTAGATTGGTTCGTCATCTCATGATGAGTTGTTTCTGTGGCATATCACAGTCCTGTGCTTTGTGGTATTAAGAAATCCCTACAGTATGCACCTTTAAGTGGGTTTGCCAACTGCCATTAAAAGGAGAAAAGAAGACGCTTAAATGTGCATGCATGACCTGGTCTGTTCTTGCGCATCACACAGACGTTTGAGCTTCCGTGTTTAGCGTATTTGATGCACACTTCTGTAACGCTCACTCATTAATTTATCATTTACTTTTATCTGCCGCCAGACTATCTAATACGTCGTTGTTATAACTAGGGATGGGTCACGATTTTCGAATATTCGATTAGTTGATTTAATTATAGAATATCGAATAGGTTATGTGATTATTGTCTTTCCCCATGTTTTCTGTGCTGATGACGCGTTCATGTGGCGCGGCCAATAACACACCTAAAAGCTGTCAAAGACAACAGAAGAACACATTGTCTCACGTGCACACTGTAGAATTGCGTGGCATTAAAAAAAGTATTGCATAGCATATAATGGTTACAGTACAGTAACGATGTCAAATAAGAGCTCTGTGCAGACCACAAACACCCCCGACTATGCTGTGGTGACGCAGAGGGTGGCGCTGCCAATAATGCACCTAAAAGCTGTCAAAAGACAACAGAAGAACACATTGTCTCACGCGCACACTGTAGACTTGCGTGGCATAAAAAAAAAGACTTGCGTAGCATATAATGTTAGAGTAACTTGGGACGATGTCAAATAACTGTGCGGACCACAAACACCCCCGACTGGGTTAGAGGTGTGGCAGAATCTGTGTTCAGAAAGGCGCGGAAAACAAATAACGTGTTCTACGGAGCCACTAAAGGCACATTGTTAGGCGCTTGCTAGTGGTAGCCTGTTACATTACAGTACATAACATTTCACTTACAACATAAACAGAGTAAGGAGAGATGACTGATAGTAAAAAACAAGCGTGCGTTCACAAGCGATTTCAATGCCCCGCAGATTAATAACGACTCCTTGATGCCCGCAATTTATATACAGTATAATTACCCAACGATATACAGTAATTGCGAAGATATTGAAGTATATTTTTCCTCCCATCTCGTATCTACAGGTGCATCTCAATAAATTAGAATGTCGTGGAAATTACTGAAATAAATGAACTTTTCCACGACATTCTAATTTATTGAGATGCACCTGTATTCCCTTTAGGGATTCAATTTTTTTAAATGGAAATGTCCTAGCCTTATGAGCAGTTGATTTATTCTAATCGACAGACTGTTATGTTAATAAGTGCCGTAATTCGATTATCTTTATTATATTAATATGTTTCAGCACGTTACAATCATTATATGGCTTGAGTTAAGGTAGCCTATCTTCTGAATTAAACAGTTTACCATACAGATTGAAAGTGTGAATCCCGTCTCTCTCAGTGTATGCATGTTTGTGCGTGCATGCGGGGGAGGGGTGCAATTTTCGAATACTAATCGAATAATACCCAGCAATTTTCGAATATTATTTTTGCTTGGAATGCCCATCCCTAGTTATAACGCGTTGCTATGGGTTGCGTCTTTCTTTGGATTTGACTGACAGACTGGCATTCTGACACCGCAAGCTTCATGCTTTCTAACCTTTTCTAACCTTTTTCATTTTATGTTGCAATTATTCTGCTTATTGTACATGTAGCTAAAATACAAGATGTTTAAATAATTAGTCCCATATTCATAATTGTGACCACACAGTCTGTTTACAATGTCTACTATTGTAACATTACATCGGGGTGCGATTTTTGAATAATAATCTAATAATACCCAGCAATTTTCGAATATTATTTTTGCTTGGAATGCCCATCCCTAGTTATAACGCGTTGCTATGGGTTGCGTCTTTCTTTGGATTTGACTGACAGACTGGCATTCTGACACCGCAAGCTTCATGCTTTCTAACCATATCTCCACTTTTTTTTATCTTTTT
>NW_015546044.1:433101-433660 GCF_001515605.1 Sinocyclocheilus anshuiensis | reverse complement strand
ATAATTATTCACGGTATTTAGAAGTGCCCACGATAACAATATCGTGCATATTCATTACCGTAATATATCGCATTACCGAATACCGGCACAAGTCTACATCTACCACTGTCCAGTGTGCATATTTATACATAGAGAGAGAGATTATTGTGTGTGTGTATACACATACATATCTTACTTTTACCCTTTGCACAACTCTGATAATTTGTAATATATAATTATTCACGGTATTTAGAAGTGCCCACGATAACAATATCGTGCATATCCATTACCGTGATATATCGCATTACCGAATACCGGCACAAGTCTACTCTGTATACATTGGATTGATTTTAATAACTTTAATGTTCTTGAATTGTGCACCAAAGAAATATAGAAATATATCGTATCGGATTGTGATTCTGTATCGGGGGCACAAAAAACCTGATCGGGACATCGCTAATAATTAATTTTAAATTAAATTGGTTATCGGGGTCATTCTCTCTATCTGTCAGTCGGTCTGTCTGTCATTCTATCTTCTAATTATTATTATTATTGTTATTTAAATATTTCCTATGAGAGA
>NW_015546044.1:422596-433051 GCF_001515605.1 Sinocyclocheilus anshuiensis | reverse complement strand
CACACACAAAAGAAAATATTTTTGTAACACAAATTTTGTAACATTTTGATTGTGCTAACCGAGAAGGGAGTTTGACTATTCTCCTGGCCTTTCCATCTGTTGTTTCAGTTGTTCTCCATTCTTTCTTTCCCTCTTGTGAAAATGTGATGGCAGTATTACGTGTTCAGTTCATGACAATTTAACGCACAGTTTGCGAATTGCTCAGGAGATTCAATTATCAGCCTCACTTTAATTGTAGTATTTAGCACTTTGCCAATAGGAAAATGTGTAGCAGTAAATATACAACATTCAGCAGACCACACAGTGTATGTCTTGTTACTATGAGCATTAATTGATTTTTCAGTTAAATGCGTAATAGAGCGATGCCACAGTATGCAACCTACTGGAAGTGCACTTCAGAATTGTGCTACATTTAGGATCAAATTGATAATGCCTTTTCAATTTCAAACGAGTTCCCTGAATTTTTATTAAATTAAAATTGAAGCTGGAGAATAAGAATGTCAGTCAAATTTGAATAAGTCAGTTCTGAATTTTGTGCAGATTTCTCTCTCTCTCTCTCTCTCTCTCTCTCTCTCTTATAATATATACACCCTCTTTCCTCTCAGCCTCACACCTTTTTGTTGCTCTCCTGTTAGAATTTTGGAGAGCAAAACTGAATTAGATCTTCGGTGAAGGTGATTATTAAGAGGATCTATTAGGAGCCCCAGCACTGCATTAGTCTCAGATGTGTGTAATGGCCATCTACTAAGAGCACCCGTAACTATTTTGATGGCCTGTGATGAGTTCTGTATCTTTTGAAGTGTGCGGTCCTCTGATATCCAAAGTACCAAAATGCCTCTACCTAAATAAACAAAGCACATAATGACACAGTCTACATTTTGGCTCTTCATTTTTGGTCCCCATGGCAACACTTTGAAATGTTTGAATGCTTGGACATCTTCTGTCTCTCTCCTTGCTATTCCCATTTTGTAAATGAATGAATGCAAACATGAAGCAAACAACTTTTGTCTATCCTTTTATTAAGTAGAAT
Source organism: Sinocyclocheilus anshuiensis (assembly GCF_001515605.1). Lineage (NCBI taxonomy): Eukaryota > Metazoa > Chordata > Actinopteri > Cypriniformes > Cyprinidae > Sinocyclocheilus > Sinocyclocheilus anshuiensis. Next base: position 432,021 of record NW_015546044.1, on the reverse strand, counting down.
TTCTTCCCATCTGTTCTTTTACCTTCTTTGCTCCATCGCCTAAATTGCTGCACTGTTGACATTATTCACGTTATAGACATTGTATTACAATTTTTCTGAATTATATGCAGTGTTTTATAAAATGGCCCATTAAAGCAGAATCCAGAATAATTCACCCAGAAATGAAAATTCCCTCATTTACTCGCTCTCATGTTGTTCCAAACCAATAAGACTTTCTTTATTCAATAGAAAATATTATTTGGTGAATTGTGGAATTCATTTTGTGGTAAAGTACTTCTTTAAATATGCCTCTATCAGAACCACTTCTAATCATTGAAGTTCTAGGCATCACAGGCTCAGTGGTCCTTCATAAACCCATGTTAAACAGAGCAGCTCGGGTGAGGAAGATCAAAACCCAGTCAAGCATGAAGAAAAGGGCTGTAATTGAAAAGCAAAACACACCCCTTTAAATGAAAGGGATTGCCAAATGCAACCATAAAGACAAGACCTTAGCAATGCTTTGGATCCTTTCCCAGCCTCTAAATGTTCCCTTTTCACATGAGACCAACTGCTAGGCTTCCTTTTAGCATTACAGGTGTATCTTTCTGTAGTGTGAGAGGTTTCCTTGGGGCTGGAGGGAAAAAAAAAAAAAACATTTTCTAAACTATTTATTTTTCAGTGAATGATGCAAAAATAGTCTAACATATGCAATATCAATTACTTTATTCATATCAGAGTATTCAGGAGTAGGCCTATTTTTAATGCACACAATATGCATTTTGTTGTGTGATGATAATGTGAAACTTGATTTCTACTGTCACCATTCTTGGTATTAAGTCTTCTTTTATTTATTCCCGCATCATTAAAAGTGATTCACAGACACTTATATCACATAACTGTTAGTCCTGCTGTATTTATTCAAGTTTTATTGTTTCCCCTCTCGACCGAAATAGACCCACTTATTTGATTAAATGTGACTAGTTGCTACAGGCTTGCATTAAGTGGTTTAATATATAAATAAAACACACACACTTAGAGCACATACATTAATGTAGTGTGCGGGTGACATTAACAGACATATTGTTGCCAAGGCTAAAAGTACTTCTTTAAATATGCCTCTATTCAGAACCACTTCTAATCATGAAGTTCTAGGCATCACAGGCTCAGTGGTCCTTCATAAACCCATGTTAAACAGAGCAGCTCGGGTGAGGAAGATCAAAACCCAGTCAAGCATGAAGAAAAGGGCTGTAATTGAAAAGCAAAACACACCCCTTTAAATGAAAGGGATTGCCAAATGCAACCATAAAGACAAGACCTTAGCAATGCTTTGGATCCTTTCCCAGCCTCTAAATGTTCCCTTTTCACATGAGACCAACTGCTAGGCTTCCTTTTAGCATTACAGGTGTATCTTTCTGTAGTGTGAGAGGTCCAAAAAAGGAAGGTAAATGAGCTTCCATGACAGCATAATCACAGAATGCATTTGGGAGCTATGAAGATTAGCAGTAGATTTGCTTATTTCAATTATAGCGCACCTTTCTGGTGAAGTGGTCCTTGCCATATATTTAGATGGTCATCACTCAGGTTGTGCATTGTAATTTATACATACGTGTCCAAACTCAAGGCCAGTTATTATGTGATATGGTTTGATGTTATGTACACAAAAATACAATACTTATTTATTTATTTAATTATTTATTGGTCATTGGTACCTTTTAGAATGGTTGTAATGAAGCAGTAGGTTTGTTAAAAGGACACCAGCTCAGATCATTTGGCTATATGCATCATGATAGGATATATTTAATTGAAGATAAATAACTATTCATATTGTAATCAGATCATTTCAATAACATATTATTCCAATATCTGGACAATACCACAAAATATTTCCCTTTAGGAAATTATCATAAGAACTAATTAAACTTACTTTATATTGCTGAAAATTTTATTGTTGTTGTTTGATGTAATTATTGTGCAATCACATCACAGTGATTTGATATGATAATGTTTGTTGTTAAAATAATTATAGTATTTATTTTCTTAAAACAGTAATCAAATCAAATGCATTACTAGAGATAGAGGTGGTCTGGACTTGTGCCATGTTGTTACTAAAAAAATACAAATAAACAAATTAATAATGACTCAAATTGATTTGAGTGATTCTTATGCAATTACCCAGCATGATATATTTGCCTTGGGGCTGGAGGGAAAAAAAAAAAAAACATTTTCTAAACTATTTATTTTTCAGTGAATGATGCAAAAATAGTCTAACATATGCAATATCAATTACTTTATTCATATCAGAGTATTCAGGAGTAGGCCTATTTTTAATGCACACAATATGCATTTTGTTGTGTGATGATAATGTGAAACTTGATTTCTACTGTCACCATTCTTGGTATTAAGTCTTCTTTTATTTATTCCCGCATCACTAAAAGTGATTCACAGACACTTATATCACATAACTGTTAGTCCTGCTGTATTTATTCAAGTTTTATTGTTTCCCCTCTCGACCGAAATAGACCCACTTATTTGATTAAATGTGACTAGTTGCTACAGGCTTGCATTAAGTGGTTTAATATATAAATAAAACACACACACTTAGAGCACATACATTAATGTAGTGTGCGGGTGACATTAACAGACATATTGTTGCCAAGGCTAAAAAACTCAAGCAGATGCTCCCAGTCTGGAATCAATGCAGTAGGCCGCTTATTAGCAGCCTCTGCTGCCTTCATCTTACCCTGAATGGCTTTCATTTGATTTCCAGCAATAGCCTAGGGCCTTGACGTATTTCTGTCACTCATGCGCTTTGACCTTTCACATTTGAAGCAGCATTTGTGCATATACTTCTCATTATTACAACTGAAAAATATGGATGGCTTGAATTTTAATGTATCGGTGAGTTTAAATAGCAATTAGTTAATTGCAGACACATCTCATGCATCCCATCACATAGCTATAATTAAACAAAAGACTTAACCTCAGGGCCTTTTATTTTATTATATATATATATATATATATATATATATAAATCAGTTTTAAACTTTTTTTATCATTGTAATTATTTATTATTTTATAATTTTTAAATAAATATTTATTTATGGTAACGAGCAGGCTTGTGGACATTATTTGACAAAAGGGCAGGCTGTAGGAAAGCATTTGAGTGCATAGAATTTCATAATTCTTTGGTAAGGTAGATTAGCATGTGGTCCATAAATTGTTTGTTTGAACATTAGCCACCCATTGAAGGCCACTTCTCCAACCTGACCCAGATCTTCCAGCAGAGCTGCAGATGAGGGATGGCATTGTTCTTGGCAGTGGGCAGCCAGTGCCGCTTCCCACCTGCTGAGAGTCTTCTGGATGTTTTTGCAGAGTAAACTGGGCTAATGGTGTGCGGCAGCATGAAGGCCTGCAGAGGACTGAGATGAGGCCTGGGGCAGGATACAGGCATTAAGGGTCACAGGAAGTGCCTGATGTGCTCCTATTGAGGTGCCATATCAAAGTCCTTTGCTGAAACAAGATCTGCAGCTGAAACGGCAAGTTAGAAACAAGCCCAAGTTCTTTTTGAGATATTATACCGTAGGTAACACCAGAGACATGTTTAAGAGATGGACCACTTGTAGAAATATAAATGGGAGATAACTAACTGTAAAATTTAATATGGTGGCTGTAGGAATGCATTCGAGTTAGGGAAGCAAACTTGATGTCATTTATGCTTATTTGAAATTCATTGAAATATAGTGTTGACAAATTATTTTAGAGATTTGAGAACAGCTTCCAGTGAGAATTTCCAAGATGGCCACTGAATGAGCTAACTTGCCTGAAAGGGATTTTGGCACCATGCCATTTTCTTCTCATTGCTCTGGGTATTTTCCTTGTAGAGATGTTTGCGTTTTCAGTGGGTTGTGTGTGAGTGAAATTTCACTGTGCCCTTTAATTTTTCTCACTCCATGACTGGCAGAATATTCATGCAATTGACCAAGGTCACTGCTACTACTACAAAAGTAAAACCTACTAGTAGTAAACTTGGTTTCAAACAGTGCACAAGCCACTTTATAAAGCTTGTACATGGCTATCATTCTCTCTGTGGGAACCCAGAAAGCCTGCCAAAATGCTATTGCTTAGTTTCGCTGCTTCCTTGGAAATAAGTGGAAATACAGTAGAAAGAAACAATAATACGGGCTAAAACAAATGATTTAATTTGACTTGAAGAAATCTATTTGTTTTGGTTTAAGGCATTAGTCTTTCAGTGACCCTAGTGGATTCTTTCACCAAAATTCATGGCTTGCAGGATAAGTTTGAGATACCCCCCCCCCCACACAATCCTTTTTAGAGTTCTGTAAGGATGGTAATGTTGACGGAAGGCTAATTAAACCACAATGAGGAAGCTCTGGGAAAGCTTCCAATGTCCACAGACGTTCTTACATGGCTGAATTCAGTTGTTTGTAGCTGAAAGTCTTTGAGCGGTGGAACTGAATCCATAAGTACCGCAGCCGCTTCTATGCCACCCGTTCTTTTTTGTGCACGGCTGTATTTATTCTCGTTTAGAGACCTCCTATCTTTTGATGATTTAAATATGCTGGAGTGGTTGCACATCTTGCGCTTTTGTCCTTGAGTGCCTTGGTCTCCCCACTTACATCAAGAGTCACAAAATTGAATTGTTTTATGCTTATTATATGCATGCTTATGTGTTTACATGTTTCAGGCAATTTTTTAATTATGTGTTATTAATTCATTGAGGAAATGTTTGCTGGAAAACAGAAAATGTGCCTGTATGTGTAAACCTACACTGTAAACAATTTTCACCCTTCAACTTAAAAACGTAAGTTTTGCGGCTGCCTTAAAATTTTAAGTTAAATCATCTTAAAAGTACAAGACTGTAAAAAATTTTCACCCCTTTCAACTTAAAAACGTAAGTTTTGCGGCTGCCTTAAAATTTTAAGTTAAATCAGCTTAAAAGTACAAGTCATTTCAACTCACTAATTTAAATCTTGCCTAGTGCTGAATTGTTTTATTGAAGTTCATTTGACTTTACAATATTTGCTGTTTCAACTTTAGTTCAAAATTTTTAACATTAATTTTCTAGTTATGATAATGTAAACTTTATTTTAGATCCAGATAAGCATCCTGCCTGTGCATGCTAATGTGTGAATGCCAGTATATGTATACAACAAGGGCACAAAAGTGTCATACAAAGCTGAAAATACACTCATACCTCTTGGGAAACAACCACTGAGAAAAGCTTGAAAAAAACAGTCCTTTTTTTTTCTTGAACATTTAAAAGGAGAAAGGTGTCCTGCAGTGCACCATCGTAGTCTTCGTATTAGGAGGCCAGTTTGCACGCCCTTCTTGTGTGTATGAAGGTGTCTCACCATGGCCCTTTAAAATCAGAAAAGACAGCTTCCTCAAGTTCATGAGTTGTTCGTCTGAAACTCCTCCGCGGTTTAGTTAGTTCGCTGTATAGTCCGCCCGTGTCTCCTAGTTTGAAGTTGCACTGCGAGGTCTCATGTTTCAAACATGAGTCTAATGTCTAGATTTGCTGAATATTTTTTTTTTTCTTGGAAAGGACTCTGATATTAAATTCATGTACAAATTTGACTCCTGCGCATGAATCCATGTTCAGAGATTTGGCCGGTAAGTGCCAATAAGCTACAACTAAAAATGTTAAGTTCACTGAACTAAATTGGGCTCTTTGAATTTCAGTAACATTAAACTGACTTAAAAAATCAAGTTGAATCTAGTATAACTTATAAAAAAAGTTGAAATTGCTTAAATTATTTTTATGAGTTAAAGTAACTTAAAAACACAAGTTGTAATGGCTTTTTCATCATATCATTTTTTACAGTGTACTCATGTTCAAGTCATCTTATTATCTATAAAAGATAGATTGATTGATTTTGTATTTGTTTTATTTATAATCATTTTGTTCTATTTATAGTTGTTTTGTTTTGCTTTTATGATTTGTTTTTCGTTTGTTTTAGGTTTTACAGTTTTATCTATTTATTTAGTTTTTTTGCTTGTTTTGTTTTACTGCACATTATGGCTGCGTTTGAAAGCTTAGGCTGCAGACTTGTTTCCTCGCTGCCTAATCAGGCAGTGATTTTGCAGGCAGCGTTTGTGCACAAAGGTACCTCACGAAACTGATTTCGGACAAGCTTCTGAGGCAGCGTAACGGTTTAATGATCTACAACAAAATAGAGTGAGCCTTGGTGAAAATTAAGCGAATATCTGATTACAAAAATTCTGGTTTCTCGCTAGAAATAACATCAAAAGTGCCAAAGCGTGGTCAGAAACATACATTTACGCACAAACTGACCACCAAACGCAACTTTCAGACACCATCTGTATTTTTTTAGCTCAACCTTCATGAAATGGAACGCACAGGATTGTGGGATATCAAAGGCAGCGAAGGATACATCTATGCTGCCTTAAAAAATCGATCACATGAAGGCATCTCAGGAGAAAGAAATTGAAGCTAACTGGATTCGAATGTGCCTTGTGCCTTCCTACCTTGGAATGCGTCCTCAGAAGGCAGCAGTTTTCAGCTTTCGGACGTAGCCTTTGTTGATTTGAATGCAAGATTGAGTCTTTTTAGCTTTATTAAGTGTTCTCATTCACCCGTGTTCTCCCATTCGTATCATGTTCTCTCTTTACTTTACCTGTCAATATGAACTGGTAAAAAGGCCCTCAATATATAACTTTGTTTTGAACCAAAGAGGTCGCTGTAAGCGATTTCAGCCATTTTGCTAACTACTTCCAGATTTCTTCAGCCACTAAATTAGACCACCAAATAATGCCATTTTTCTGGCTGCTCCAATAATTCCTTTTTGCGGTTTCAAGAGCATAGATCTGTCACAGAGACGTGTGATTGCTCAGGACGCCCACTCCAGTGACATCTGACAGTTCGGACGGACACACACACACACAAAAAAAAAGCTCACAGCACGTTTAAATCCTCATGCCAAAATTCATTCTGAAAAGCAGACTGGAAGGGCTGAAGAGAGGCTGAAGTGAGTGTGTTGTGTCTGGAGAGTTTAAAAGACTTTAATCCTGAGTTGCTGTGTCATTTAAACAGGATGCTGCCACCATATGTGACCTCCTGCTTTTGCATAAAGGGCCCTTATTAACTATTCATGACACACAGGATTATGTAAAAGACTAATGCAAGTGCCTACTTCATTTTTTTCTCATTTTTTTGTGAACACGAGTCCTACCTGAGCTTCTTGTTTGATGTACAGTTGTGGTCAAAATTGTACATACCCTTTGCAGTGCATACCCTTTTGACCACAACTGTAGATATTACATTACGAGATTACAATTACGATACGGCAAGCCAATAATAATTTTTATGTTATGAATAATAACCACAACATTGCAATGAAAAATTATATTCATTTAGAGATTTGCTAAATGTTTATCAGGGTCAAAAAATTGTTTTTATGGATACACTTTAAATGAACGTTAATGGCAGCAAAGAAATTCTAAATGTAAAAATAGAACAAATATGTAACAGATATTTTGTGAATTATTGTAGTATGTTATACTAATGTGTTTATACAAGAGATGTTCCTTAGGTTCTTATTTGTGAAATTGATTTTTTATTTTGGAAATGTTTAGGATGCTGTCAAAAGCTTGAACCTCTTCAGCCTCAAACATGACTGAATAGAAATTCAACGGATATCTCGTTTGCTATTAATTTGAATGCAACGTTCTCTTTAATCGTTTGCTTAAGCTTCTAATTAAAGTATGCTGCAAGCCTAGCGGTAAACACTCCGAGACTGCTTTATTAATGAGTGCTTTATTAGCTGTGGTTCAATAAGGAATACTAATATGAACATGTGAGTCCTCCTTTAGTAAGGCTCATGTTTACAGTAAAGTCTTTATGGATTTATGTATTTAATTGTTTTCTCAGAAGTCACAGTTCCTGCAGACTTTAGCTTCTACTTTTAGCATCAGTTAGAAATCATGTCTAGTGGCACATGGCTAAATGTTTCTGACAGTTAATTACCCTGAGATTCCCCTCCCTTTTTTTTTTTTTTTTACCATTTGCAGCCTAGCTAGTGACAAGAACGAAGCCTTGCTGCTTACTTTTATGCTGCCCTACATGCATCTTTTTTCAGGACAGTAATGGGCATCATTTATTCTGAAAAATGTTTTTTTTTTTTTTTTGAAAGAAGTTTTAATAAGATTTACCTCTTGGAATAACATTTTCTTCATATTCATAATGGCCAATGTGATTGATTGGCTATAATGCCATAATTCATGGCTATTTGGCCTGAACTTAGGATGCAGATTAAAATAAATTCATTTTTTTCATGTTAATATACATAATGATGTTTAAAGGTGTCAGATTGTGAAATATACAGAGTCCTGGAAAGTAAATGCTTTGGTTCTGATTCTGCTAAACACACACACACACATACACACACACACACACACACATACACACACACACACACACACACACACGTTGATCTGCCTTGCATTAATATTGTATGCCAATTCTCAGCAGCCTCTTAAGGAGCATTTGCTAAGTGACTTGAGCTAAAAGCTCTTCTGACAGGTCGTGTTCGCCCACTGTTTCCTTGCCACCTCCTTTTTCATGCACTCACTGCTGGCTTTTTCTTCTATCCTTCCTACTTTTCTTCTCCTAGTTGTTTGTTTTCAGGGTCTGTGGTTAGTGAAGTAGGGTGAGCTTGTGTTTGTTTGAGACAGTGGTTGAGCAGAAAATCCTACTACTGTTCAAATAGTTTCTGTCATATGTATCCCTTCTCTAAAGATGCATGAGTTTGTGCTACAGGTTGTCTCTTAGAGTGCACTCAGGAGAGAACAGCTGTAGCTGTTTGAAGTAGATGGTGACCTTGCTTGAAATACGGTCACTAGCATGTGTTGTCACATGCATAAAATAAACATTCACATGCAAAATTCATATGACTTTCTTCTGTCAAATATAATAATAATAATACTATGTTATAATTGTTGTTCTTTTTAATATCTGATTACACTATTTCTGTTGTTGCCATTATTATTATTATTATTACTTATTGTGGCATTGTAATTGGTCACTTTTTTGGCATCAAATGGCAAAAATTATTTATATACCTGATATTGAAAAAAAAACATTCTTCACCATTGTAATCATACTATAAATCCAGCCCAGCATCCAGTCTAATCTGACCAAGTGGTGTAAGCCGGTGTTTTCCACCAGAGAATGCAAAGAGAACATGTGCTTGGCAAAGAGAAAATGAAAAGAGCCCAGTCTTAGCCTCAGGGGCAACAGAAGTGTTGTTGCTCAAACTTGCATGCATGCATGAGACACATGCACACATGACCTAATGTACAGTACAATAGGCCACGTGTGCATGTGTCTCACACTGATGCACACATTCACAGCAGAGGGTTTGGTCATTCCTTGGTGTTTTCTTAACATCCAGAAAGGTCCCTGA
>NW_015546044.1:405498-422410 GCF_001515605.1 Sinocyclocheilus anshuiensis | reverse complement strand
CCCCCCCCCCCCCTGCATCAAAGAGAATGAACAGAGAACTGACCTGAGCCAGAGCTTCTGCATTTCAATATCAGAGAAGGAGAGACTGAGAGAGAGCATATTTCAAGAGAAGTGTTTGTGAAATATATAGTTTGACCCCTATATTCTGTTATCTTTGGAAGAGCGGTTGATATGACAGACGTGTAGTAAACTAAACCTGCTCTTTGCAGAAACCTGCTGAGCTGCTTACGTAGGGTGCCTTTGAAGCTATCAAAGGCTTTGTGTTGGAAGCACACTATTCCAAAAGGTAGAGAACTTAATCACAAAGTAGTTGCCTATGTAGACAGTGAGGCAGCTCACTATAGGATTTTGGATAGAGCTATAGTGTTATGCCCAGTAATTAGCCTGTTTTTCTTTTATTATTTTATTAGGGGAAAAGCACTATATACATTACGTCTTCTGTTTCCATACTTTTGCTGTCTCTCGTTCTTTTTTTTTTATTACGTTTTTAAAAGTACTTGTAAATGTCTCTCTCTCTCTCTCTCTCTCTATATATATATATATATATATATAAAACTTTTTTATATATATATAAACATTTATTTTTACATTCTGAGTAATGCTGCTAGTCCAGACAACCAATCAGGCTTGAAAGTTTTAAATCATGAACCATCCATAGCTATTAGCACAATATTAACATCATCTTAAAACTGAAGTCAGAGATTTGATTCTGTACTAAATCATACATTTATAGGTAATTTATAGATATTTATATACATTTATAGATAAATTCCTAAATTCCCAAATATTGACAACTACTTAAAATGATAAGAAACTCTCCTAAACATAATGGACATATATGAATTTGAGTTTTCAGTGGATTTGAGTGGATACTCATGAGTATCTTGTACCTTACAGGCACTTACAGGTATTTCTGTCAGCCATGACCACCGAGGAGCGGCTTGCTTGCCAATCGATAGCGCTCAGGGTCCTTATTAGTTCGGGTGGACTGTAATTCAATTGAGCTTTAGTGAGCTAGACACAGTGTGTATCCATGAACCTGAAGGATTCTCTTTCTGAGCTTGTTTTATACTGTAGTCTCACCACGTTGGGCTGAATAGACCACAAGAGGTCACCTTGCAATGCTTCTAGAGATAAGGCATCTTCCTTTGTGCATCATTCATGCTTTCTCTCAACCTCTACTATTAGGCTCAGGAGAACATTTAGTGATTTCACTACTTTACTACAACTCCTCATGTCCTGTAATTTTAATTTACAGGACAAGACTTTTAATAAATAAAAATGTACATTTAAATGTATTATTATTATTATTATTATTTAAATTAAAATAATACAACTATATAGTATTATATTATATTAATTTTATTATATTATTATTATTAATTATATTAATCTGATAAATGACTAAATAAAAAAATATTAATGTTGTTTTGTAATTCTACACAAGTTCTATGTCAAACTGGTCACCAGCATATTTCAGCTTAACTAGAAATACTGGACAACTATGGTCACTAAAAATGGTTTGTTTTGGAGAAAAATTCCTGGTCAAGGTTTGGCTGGTTAGAATTTCTTGTTAGTCCCTGATGGTAGATGATGTAACTGCATTGTTACAAGTTTTTGTGTTTCTTTGCATTTTGTATTTTGTTTTTCTGTTTTTGCTTTTTGTTTTGTTTTGGGATTTTGTTTTGTGTTTTTGTTCTTGATTTTGTGTGTGTGTTTTTTTTTTTTTTTGCTTTTTGCTTTTTGTTTTATATATCGCTTAATATCATTGTGTTTTACTCATTTATTTTAGATTACTTTTGATTTTATTTAATTTACAGCTCAGACAATTTGCTTGAAATAATTGTCTGAAAATTAGTGCCCAATAACAAAGATTACAAATTATATACAGTACTTCTAATGTTCCATGCTGAGCATCTGGCATTGAGATTAATGGAAATGCTATCAAATAGCTTGATATGACAGACGTGTAGTAAACTAAACCTGCTCTTTGCAGAAACCTGCTGAGCTGCTTACGTAGGGTGCCTTTGAAGCTATCAAAGGCTTTGTGTTGGAAGCACACTATTCCAAAAGGTAGAGAACTTAATCACAAAGTAGTTGCCTATGTAGACAGTGAGGCAGCTCACTATAGGATTTTGGATAGAGCTATAGTGTTATGCCCAGTAATTAGCCTGTTTTTCTTTTATTATTTTATTAGGGGAAAAGCACTATATACATTACGTCTTCTGTTTCCATACTTTTGCTGTCTCTCGTTCTTTTTTTTTTATTACGTTTTTAAAAGTACTTGTAAATGTCTCTCTCTCTCTCTCTCTCTCTATATATATATATATATATATATAAAACTTTTTTATATATATATAAACATTTATTTTTACATTCTGAGTAATGCTGCTAGTCCAGACAACCAATCAGGCTTGAAAGTTTTAAATCATGAACCATCCATAGCTATTAGCACAATATTAACATCATCTTAAAACTGAAGTCAGAGATTTGATTCTGTACTAAATCATACATTTATAGGTAATTTATAGATATTTATATACATTTATAGATAAATTCCTAAATTCCCAAATATTGACAACTACTTAAAATGATAAGAAACTCTCCTAAACATAATGGACATATATGAATTTGAGTTTTCAGTGGATTTGAGTGGATACTCATGAGTATCTTGTACCTTACAGGCACTTACAGGTATTTCTGTCAGCCATGACCACCGAGGAGCGGCTTGCTTGCCAATCGATAGCGCTCAGGGTCCTTATTAGTTCGGGTGGACTGTAATTCAATTGAGCTTTAGTGAGCTAGACACAGTGTGTATCCATGAACCTGAAGGATTCTCTTTCTGAGCTTGTTTTATACTGTAGTCTCACCACGTTGGGCTGAATAGACCACAAGAGGTCACCTTGCAATGCTTCTAGAGATAAGGCATCTTCCTTTGTGCATCATTCATGCTTTCTCTCAACCTCTACTATTAGGCTCAGGAGAACATTTAGTGATTTCACTACTTTACTACAACTCCTCATGTCCTGTAATTTTAATTTACAGGACAAGACTTTTAATAAATAAAAATGTACATTTAAATGTATTATTATTATTATTATTATTTAAATTAAAATAATACAACTATATAGTATTATATTATATTAATTTTATTATATTATTATTATTAATTATATTAATCTGATAAATGACTAAATAAAAAAATATTAATGTTGTTTTGTAATTCTACACAAGTTCTATGTCAAACTGGTCACCAGCATATTTCAGCTTAACTAGAAATACTGGACAACTATGGTCACTAAAAATGGTTTGTTTTGGAGAAAAATTCCTGGTCAAGGTTTGGCTGGTTAGAATTTCTTGTTAGTCCCTGATGGTAGATGATGTAACTGCATTGTTACAAGTTTTTGTGTTTCTTTGCATTTTGTATTTTGTTTTTCTGTTTTTGCTTTTTGTTTTGTTTTGGGATTTTGTTTTGTGTTTTTGTTCTTGATTTTGTGTGTGTGTTTTTTTTTTTTTTTGCTTTTTGCTTTTTGTTTTATATATCGCTTAATATCATTGTGTTTTACTCATTTATTTTAGATTACTTTTGATTTTATTTAATTTACAGCTCAGACAATTTGCTTGAAATAATTGTCTGAAAATTAGTGCCCAATAACAAAGATTACAAATTATATACAGTACTTCTAATGTTCCATGCTGAGCATCTGGCATTGAGATTAATGGAAATGCTATCAAATAGCTTTCTGAATGAATAATAGACCTCACGATTCTGGTCCACCAGATCAGCACAGCATAAACCAGCTTGGGCCCAGCATGCTTGAGTTTTCAGCAGAATATAATGACAGAAAATAATAGTGTTCCATATAGTCAGTGCACTCCAACACAGAAGTACACTCAAAGTGCAGAAATGTCTTTGAAACATGTATTAGACCTGAAATAGCTGTTTAACATGTATATTGCACCATTCAACCTGTTAGTAATGATTTTTCCAGCTCTGTGCGCAGTGGTACGCTAATGCTACATGATGCTATTTTCAGTCGTGGCAGGTGCAAATGTAGGTGTTTTTGTCTTCGTAAGTTCCGTATCAGTGTGCAATAACTGGATTGTATGTGCCACCCGTCTGCACGGCCAAACCCGTCTGTTATGTGCTGTTGGCGGATGTGGCTGAATTGACAGTATGTTGGATAGGCTTTCGCACAGAGCTGGTTTCTTTCACACTCTCATTAGCCTCGGTAATGGACTACTGCCATTCTTCCCAGTCAACCGCAGGCAGGTTGCCACGTTCAGCTAATGTTGGTGCCGCTCATTCGCCGCAGCTGTCGTTCACTTTGCATTGTCTTCCCGTGCATGTCGTTTTTTTTTTTTCCCTGCGAGTATGTCAAAGGTAGAGGTAAACAATCTGTATTCGAATAGAGAACTTGTTGGAGCCATTTTGAGGTACATGTTTGCTTTCTCAGTCTCAAACATTAGCCCCCTTTCACTCTGTAATTGTGTTTTGTCTCTTTACTCCCATTCCTCTCTTGGTGTCTGGCAAGTGCACACTCAGGGTGGCGTATGAGATCAGCTGGGGGAGTGGGGGGGGGTTGTGTTCTCATTAGCTGTGGATATTTATCAGTCTTTCCCATCTCTGTATCACATATCAGGTTTAGCTCTGCCATACGGCAGCTTAGACTCTGTCACCCGGCTTGCCGTTTTGTCTTACCTCCGAATCGCTGTTTTGTGTGGATTAGACTGCCGTTGTCTTTGGATAAGCCTGCTTTTGTGCGACGGTTTGAGTATGAGAATGGCAACATCCCTGTCCCGCGTGGAGCCTTGCAGAACGGCATTTTCTGTTGCGTGCCGTATCGACTGACAAAATAAAACTTTGAATCAGAACTTTTGCTGAACATGCTGGACCGGTGCTGCATTTCCCATCTGAAATGCCAGAATGTGTAAGGAAACACGTTTGAGGTGCCCTGTTGAATAAAATATTGCGACACAGTTTGCATCTACATCATCTACTTTTTATAGAGAAGGAGTGTTGGGCTGCTGAACAAATAACGGGAAGTGGAGAGATGAGGCTGGTTTTAGGTGAACAGAAAAGCTCCAGAGAAGCTCTTCTTGCAGACGTTTTGGTGCTGATGGTGTATGTGTGTGAGACGGGATTTATTCTTCAGCCTCTCTGCCTTATTTATTCAGAGGAAAACCAACCTGACATTATCTGACCTTTTTGGCATGCTGTATGTTGCGCGTCCCAGCCATGTGTCCTTAAAAGAGAGTGATGTGATCATGTACATTAAATAAATGGCATGTAAACAAGACTAACTGCATTAGAAATATGCCAGCCAATCAAATTAATAACCAGGAGAAATCAAAAGCATCCATACCTGTGGAGAGAAAACACACCTATCCCATAGTTGCCCAGAATCCTGCTGTTAAACCATCAGTGGGATCCTGACAACCCTAACAGTCTTTCATCCATTTTTGTATATGCTGTCAGTGTTCCTGTTCATCGCTAACTCTCAGAACAGCAACACATAATGGTCACAGAGTGCTTAGAGTGATTTTTATTGCTATTAAATACTATTAGGGTTTATGAAAGGAAAACCGAAAATGAGAGGAGGAGGATATTAACTGTATATTATGAACTGTATTAATTTATCTGAAGACAGTGGACTGGCATAATCTATGCACTTTTTTAATCAACCTAATTTGTTTTGTGCATTTTTATTTAATTATTTAATTTTGTATTGTGAATTTAGGGTGCTTTCACACCTGGCCCGTTGTTTCGGAACCTGGTGCGTTTCCCCCCTTAGCTCGGTTTGTTTGGGCATATGTGAACACGGCAATCGCGCTCGGAGCCACGCCAAAACAATCAGTCTGAGATCGCCTGAACGAGGTGGTCTCGGCTCATTATAATGCCGTCTTATTGCTCTTCTTCCTAGTAGGTGCATTTTAAAAATGTTTTCTCAATGAATCCTGGACTCCTGCTAAAAATGATAAATTAATATAACGACAGCTACAAAAAAAAACAAAAAAAAAATACAATAAGCCCGCGAAGCTGTTGTTGTTCCATCCTGACGGATGACAGCCGTGACAGCTAAGTGGAATCCCAGAAAATAAACCGTGGAACTTTGACAAATGAGAGGACGGTTTACTCGTGCGTGACTTGTATTAAAAAATTTGGTCCGTTTAGAAACTTTGCCATGTGAAAGTAAACCGCACCAAGAATAAAAAGCAACATTGTAATAATTTTAATCCCTGTTTCGGAACAAAGCAATCGATCTACAGGTGTGAAAGCACCCTTAGTTTTATTGTTTTATGATTTTTATTTTGTTATTCCTTTAGTACTATTTTATTCTCTTATGTTATGTATTTTATTTTATATTTAGCTCTTGTAGTTTTCTTCTTCTTCTTCTTCAGAATCAAGTTTTTCGTCCTTCCTAACAAATTCTAAGAAGGTCAATGGTGGGGTATGTTTTGTACACTGGTATAGTTTGTAATTGGTATAAAAGCAAGTTGTCCTAAATCACAAAACTGAACCACTATTAATGACTTCATTTGCATCTTTGCCCACTCCTGGTCACATTATTATATTAAATCCATTTCTCACAGCTTCTTGTTTCTGAATAAATTGCCTTCATAGAGCAGCACACATTCTTCATTTCTCTTGCAGTACATCCACAGCAGACAAACGTAAGCCTGTGTGCATGTGAAGTTTGAGGGTAAATCCAAAGCGACCAAAAACATGAATAAAACATTGAAACTGGCATTTTTGAGTAAACAGCTGCTGCTTGTACGTACGGTGCTACAAATATACAACATCGAACCGCACAATCGAACCAAGAGCCTTTTCCATTCCCATTCTTTCCTGAAGCAGACGGCCATCTAGACGGTAGCAAGTTGTACAGCTAGTGTGGATTTACAAGGTCACTGGTGTCACTACTGCTGTGTGCGTTATGCAGAACTGACGTCCACAAGGTTAATTGTTATAAATAGAGGTTTACCTTTTGATGCTGATAACTTTGGAAAAATCTCTAGCATAATGCTGTGGTGTAATTCATCAGCAGACTCAATCAATCGATCTGCCCTCACTTTCGCTGTGCACAAGTCAGTTTTGTGGACAGAAAAGAGGATTGCTAATTAAGACTCTGTTTAGGTCAAAGAACAAACACAGGGTCAATGGATTGTCTTCTTGCATTTGAAACCACCTCGGTGAACAATTTCCGTCGATGCAAGGCATTCACGGATGCATCGGTGGACCGCTTCCAAGTTACTCTTCGCATTTTGTGGCAGTTAAAAATCTCAGATTAACTTGGATGCCCTTAAATGAGAAGCATAACCAATAGAGTGCTGAGGAATGGTCTTCTAGGTCAGCATTTGTCCTTATTTTAGAGTCTTTATTGATAATCAATTGCTTTCCACTTCACTGTATACCAGCACATGGACAGGTTTCTCCACTAACTCTGAATAAAAATACATGTAACGTCATTGCCCGTTGATTTAGGTAAGCCGCTTTAGGATTAGAGTGAATCATTATGGGTAAAGCCATCCAATTAAACATTCCTCATAGACACCCCACTGCATGAGTCATGCTGGCTCTGTGCTTTTAGCTGATTTGAATCTGACTGAGAATGTCCTCTTCTGAATTCATTTGAATTCGGTTGAAAGGTCTCTGTTTTGAGGTGCAAGAGGAGCAGATGCTTTAAACCTTCTGTAAGTTTACCTTTTTCTGGAAATTAGACACATTAAAGAACCTTTGTGTAATACAGATGGCACTCAACCAGGATGAGCTTTTTACTACTGCAGGTACTGCCACTGCCGCGTCTGCAAAATGCATTTGCAGCTTTTGACCGCTAAGTGGCGTTTAACCACAAGTTATGAAATGAATGCACCAAAGCGCATTTTTGCAAATAACTGTAAGCTTTACCTTGCCGATGGGTTACATTTGATGGCTGCAGTCAGCGGAAAATCAAAGAAATCACTGTAGTTAAAATAATTATTAAATAAATCTTGAATCTTCAATTCATATTCATATTCACAGAAGCACATTTATGAAGTTATGTGCGGTTGTTATTTAGAACAAATTCAAGCAGGATAAATGTCAAGTATACTCTTCACTCCAGTTTACATGCAATTTTCAACATTCTGATTATTTGCAGAACTATGGTCACGTTTACCATCATTATTCACCTACTCCACAGCACAAATGATAAACTCATAGGTGTGTTACTGGCCACTGTCCACTTGCATCAAATGCAAAACATGGTTACAGATGTATTGGAAAGTTATTTGGCACCGTGATGAACATCGCAATGTCACGATCTCACGAAGTTCCATTATAATCTATTATTTACATTGCACCTACACTTGCCTTGTTACGATGAGATGATTCGCAGGCTTGCGCAACTCGGCACCGAAACAAAACTCCGGTGTTTTGATCGGTGAGGGAATGCTTGAACTTAAACACCTCTGATTGGCCATTGCGTTCCAAAAAATCAACAGATATGTCTGTGATTGAATACATTACTCAACACTGCAAAAACACATTGTAAACAGACAACTTGGAATCCCTCCTTAGCACAAACACAAATACACATTGGAGCGATATTATATTTTGGTTTGGGCAATATCATATTTTCACAGCCTCAACTGAGGGTGCTCTTACTTTTGTTTTAGGGTGCTTAGCACCCATAGAACCGGCCTGCCTCAGAATAATGTCACGGAGATTATTCATGAAGTTGTTTGAACACGTGGCATCCGTGCATGTCTGACACATGCGCACTTTGGTCAGAGCTGCAATAATGTGATTAAGGCGTTTACATGCCTGTTCATTGCAATTAAAATCAGCATACGCCACATAGAGTGTGTTTACATGCACCCTCATAATGCGGTTATAACGGGATTTTGGCAATGTTGCGATTAAACTTTACCTCATGTGAACTCAATACTTGTTTGAGTTACTAGTTAGTTAAACGTGTGAATGACTCGTGATCTATATACTCTCTGAACTGATCTGTCAACTCAGCTGTTTAAGAAATTATTGCAAGCTTTATTTATCTGTAGCCTGTGCCTCCAGATGTTACATGATTTAGCTCCAGATGTTTACCTGTAGCATGGGCCACATATCTAGCATTGAAGGGGGATTTGTCATATGTGTTGTATTTGCAGTGATGGGGAAACCGTTTTGAAGCGTACCGTAATTTAATTAAAGGGTTAGTTCACCCAAAAATGAAAATTAGCCCATAAATTACTCACCCTCAAGTCATCCTAGGTGTATATGACTTTCTTCTTTCAGACGAATCCAGTCGGAGTTATATTAAAAATTGTCTTTGATCTTTCAAGCTGCTTAATGGCACTCAGTGGGTGTTGCAGTGCATCAGTCCAAAAAAAGTTAAATAAAAAATCGCCCATCCTTAATAAAAAGTGTCTCACACAGCTCCGGGGGTGAACAAAGTCCTCCTGTAGCGAATCGATGCGTTTTTGTTTGAAAAATAACCATATTTAAAACGTAATAATCAATTTAATCTAGCTAGGAATTTATTCGCAAAATGCATTTCCATCTCCCATTATTCACATCAACCCTTTTTCGCACAAGTCAAAAACCACCTCAAGCTAGCGTAAAAACATTTTTTTGCGAATTAAGGGATTTTTATTCGAAATTTGGCGTTTCTATCACTCGTTTCGCATGCGATACTTAATGCGCATTAAAATAGGGTGATGGAAACATAGCTATTGACGCGTTTCCATTAGGTGTATTTTCAATTCGCAATTTCAGTTTGCACAATTTGAAGGGTAATGGAAACGCGCCTACTGTCTGTCAAGTTCCGACACAATTTTGAATGGTTTATTAAAAAAAAAAGACTGCACATTATCCTGCATATTATTCACCTACACACCAGTAAATAAATTAAGTTACTAGCTACACTCAGAAAATGTTTGTACAGTTAACTTAATTAAATTAAGGGAACTTTTCCACGTAATTAGTTTAGGTTGGTACAACAAGAATAAAACTTCCAGTTATTCTAACTTATATTGTATGAAAAGATTGATTAGACAAATATTAGACATTACAATACTGCAGTTGACCAATTAAGAAGTAATTTATAGTAGAATATTATTTACTGCAAGATATGAATGGATATATATGCATATATATCCATGCATATCCCCCCGATATCCTTGTTTAATATTAATTGTGAGAAGGGAATCCTGTGAGATTCCCACCCCGAGGCTTAATATCAAAGCTAGAGGAGTTCCACACTGGGAGGACAGGGACACAGGAGGTGGAGGTCACAGCGGGACACTGCACACAGCATGGTGTCCTTGTACACATGTTCTCTTGTTTCCTCTATGGGATGATACACTCAAACGCTGGAGGGAAAGACTCGGTGAGGTGCAGAAACTGGAAATTTCTTGGTCATGTAAACTTGAAAAGTCCCAAACTGTGAATCGCACCTGTGAAGTTGTTGTTCTTTATAAATGACAATCAATCAATCAATCAATCAATGGAAAAATAAAGTAACATGTTCCCAGTTCTTAAAGCGATCTAGAAGTGTAGCTTAAAATATACACCACCACAAGTTTGGGGTCAGTTTTTCATGTTTTTGAAAGAAAACTCTCATGTTCTCCAAGGCTGCATTTATTTGACCAAAAATACAGTAAAAACCGTAATAATGTGAAATAGTATTACAGTTTAAAGTAATTGTTTTTTATTTGAATGTACAGTATTTAAAAGTGTAATTTATTTCTGTGATATCAAAGCTGAATTTTCAGCATCTGTTACTCCAGTCTTTAGTATCACATGATCGTTCAGAAATCATTCTAATATGCTGATTTGGTAATTAGAATAATTTCCTATTATTATTAGGGCTGTCACGATTATGAAATTTGGCTGACGATTAATTGTCTAAAAATAGTCACGGTTATTGCGATTAATTGTCTGTTTTAGGGCTTTGTCGATTATGACAATTATCACGATTAATTGTCTGTTTTTATGGCTTTCATTATATAATTGATTAATTTAAGCTGAGCGGAGAATGACTGACAGCTGCAGCAGAAGGAAGATGAGTTTCTGTAAAACTAAATTCTGTCCGTCACATTAAGATATGGAATGGCTTCAGATGATATAGCAGGGCTCCAGACTGCGACCATTTTTTCTGCCTGTGCGACAAAATTTTGTGTGCGTTGGTCACCGCTTTGGTCAACTCATAAGCGCTGCAATTTCTGTTGCATATGAGAAACATCAAACGAAACTAAAAGCATTACGAAACAGCGCTTAGAGAGTATACTCGCCGCGTCAACACGAGTGCGAAGGTGTGCGCAGCAAAAATGACGCGCATATTGAGGAAACGATGGATGGTTTTAAAGCGAAAGTCAAGTAAAAGACCGCTTCTTAAACCAGAGAAGGTGAACGTGCTGGTATTATTGTGGGGGAAAAAAAACATGCAAGCACTGTCACCATTAGTTTTACTTTTCTTTTTGTTTTAATGTTTGAAAAACGTATCTTTGCTGTTTACCTCACATTACGCTATGGAGGCTCTCTTTTATTTATTTATTTGATTGCTCAGTGTTTGCTAAACGTTCTGTAATTTATTAGTCGGTATATAATGCAGCATGTGGTGTGTGCCATGCCTCATCTTATTCGTTTTTGTTAAACGTCTTGTAAGCTAGTTTGTCATTGTATCCTACTGATTTATTGTTGTTGTGCTTTTTAATTAAGAATAACAATGAATCCATCTTTTGTTTTAGTCTTAAAAAATGAAAGGTGTGTAGATGTATTTAAGCAAAACAGTGACAACAAGATCGCGAATTCGAAAGTGAAAGCATCCGAAGCCCGCGGCTTAACACAACAAAAGAGAAACTCCCATTCACAAAATTCAAATCACAAATAATCACAAATAATAGCCTACTACTGATGATAAAGAACGGGTTGAATGTTAACCACGTTCGTTTCCATATCTATAAACTATGGTAAAAGTTCATCAGCATGCACTGAATAATCCCATGTTGTAGCCCAAAAAAAAAATAAAAAATATTGTGACCAAATCATGTGCTAGTGCGACCAGCTGAGAAAGTTAGTTGCAAAAGAGCGACCAGTGGGAAGAATGAGTCTGGAGCCCTGTATAGGCTATACAGTGCATGAAAAGCAAACTGGTGCTCTTCTGTTTCTTTTGGTGTATGACTCCCCCTTGTCTCGTATAAAAAGCACAATAATCTGCTGAGAACAATTCAGGTTTTATGCAAGTTTTGCATGCAGGTGTAAAATTGTTAATTGTTGTTCACGAAAGATGAATGTTAAAACAACAGATAACTTTCACTTGAGTTGTGTAAAAGGCTTTACACTGGCTTTTGCTGCGTTACATGGAAGCTACATTTGGCAGCAGGGGAAGGATCAAGACAGATCAAGGGAGAGTAGAGAAAATGAGTGGTGTATACAAAAGGGAGCTGAGAACAGAAAAGTACAGATGTGTTATTTTTTGTCTTTTTTTCTATCTTTTATGCTCTTATCTGTTGGTTTTAGACTTTTTATACCAGTTTTTGTTGATATTGAAAGTGGAGCACACTTGATTTGTTACTGTTTTAGTAGCTAATATTAATTGTTTTTGGTCATCATTTTTTAGTGTTATAATTGGCCTAGGTAGACGCTAACATAATATGTGTAATCTTGTGTGACTCATTACTATGCCATAAAAATAAATGTATTATTTTACAAGTTTTATGTCAGTAAGCCAAAATCAAAGTGATTGCGTCTCAAATGCATTTCATGCTTAATCGTTTTATACAGACATGCTGAGTACCACTGCTGAAGTTGGTCACCCCAGCAATGTGTCTTTCTATGCTTCATTTTCTCATTTAAAAATGTCTGATTCTCTGTTCATTACTGTTCTTCGAGCATGCTTTACATCTCTTCTTTCACATTCATCTCAAGCCGGCCGGCAGCTTTGTGTAATTTAGGAGCTGCTACAGAAGCTCTGATCTGCTTCCTCGATCCCTGTTAGGCATGGATTGATTTCACAGGGATGCACATGGAAATCTCCCAAATGGCAGGGTGATTTCTGAGAGAGCGCAAGCACTATCTCACACATGCGGACAGGCTGTCTGACTGACGTCACGTCCAGGGATTCCTGCTAGCAGCTTTGCAACAATACCTGCATGTTCCTGTCAACAAATACATTTTCCATTGAACTCATAAAGCATCAGTCTCTTGTCCTTTCAAATCCCTGTATGCTTTTATTTTTTGTGAAAATGATTTTTTTTTTTTTTAATAAGAAGAATTTCCATGCAGCATTTTTGACCATGTATCAACCTCCAAAAATGTTTTGAGGAAATAAATAAATAAACAAATAAATGAGCAAGCCATAATACATTGGGCTACCTTTATGGTGCATTTATTTATTAATTTGGCTGAAGCCAAAATTTATTCATTTTCCAGTCATACAGTAGTTTGTTTGTGATTACACATAAAAAACAAAATGTCTGGTATAATGAGTCTGTTACTTTTTTTTAATCTAAATTTGAATATAAATGCAATTTAAGGGAAATAAGTATAATCATTTAAATTGCAACCTGTTCATCACCAAATCAAATGTAAGAATATGGTGTACATGATCTATTCTTTGGTTTTATTTTGTCCCTTAGGGATCTTCACATCCTGTTGTCATTGTATTAATTCTTTCCCCACTGCGTTTTTGAAAAAAAGTTGCCAGCCACTGCCAACATTTTTGATCATTTTCACAAAAATGTCATGGCCTCCAGAATATTTTGTTGTATGAATATATGAACATGCAATACATCAAAATAAAGAACAGAGCCTCTACTTTTAAACAAACAAACAAACAAAAATTCTAGCGTTTTATTCTAGCTTCAAGCATTCTTTATTTTTTTTATCAACACTTGAATGTAGGTAAGTTTCATAAAAAAGCAACATTTTGATCTAAAAGCTGAGAAAATCGCATTTTTTTTATCAAAGACTACATCTGTATCATATTCAGTAGGATTATCAAAGCATAGATGCAGTAGATCGCTTCGATCAACACCCCCCAAAGCTTGCACAGTCCTTTACCACTTCCGGGATCACCATTTCACTCTGTAACATTAGGCAGCTTTCATTTATATGCTGTTTATTGTTGATGATCACATTATTTTTCATATGCATCTGCTTACATATGAGATTGCTCGTTTCTGCGTCTTCCTAGTCCGGGGGATTGTGGAATAGTGTCCCCAAGTGTATAACAGTGAAAACACAGAAACCCGGAAAATTCTGTGTTTGAAGCGTTTTCTCATAAATAACGGAAAATTATGTTTGGTGGAGAAAGCGTTTAAAAAAATAGCTGAATGAATGAATGAATGAATGCTGAAAATCCAACAGGGTTGGAATAGCACGAGGCTGAGGAAACATTCACAAAATCTGAAACATTTCTGTCAACTTTTCACTTAAGATCCATTAAGATTTCAGTGTCTGCCTTTTGGTTTACCAAAGCATATATTAATTTATCATGTTTTTGAATGCAGTCCCTTATCCTCACTGCAGGATGCAGTAAGTAGCATCATTATGCATGGAGCTTTAAAAAGGTACATGGGCCTGTTACTAAATAGCTTTGAAGGCAGACAGCGGAGATTATTTTGTCTGTGGGTGAGTGGTGCGAATCAGCTTGTGAGACCGCCGGTTCTTAGAAAGAGCAGACTAGTGGAGGTGTAAACGTTAACGCCGGAGCTACATTTGGAAACTCTTCCTCAGACACGGGGGTCCCTCTAATGTGTGAAACAGAGAAGATACAAACAAGCACAAGCTTACTGACACTCTCGTCCTTCTTCGTTCCACGCTGACACCGGCCCACCGCACCCAGGTGGACCTGTGCCTGTTGCCGTGGCAACGCGATGAGCGGAGACGAAGGTCTGACTTGGAGTATGTTGCTATGGAAAGCAAGCTCACATTATTTGCTCAGTTGCTTCGTTCATCACACCGTATAAGCAAATAAATCGGCTAATTCTGAATTAGTAAAACATCCAAGGTCTGTTTTTCTTTGCCAGAGGTGCTCTGTCTCTGTCCCGCTGTGGTGTGAGGCTATATAAAAGTGTGTATGAAAGGCTTTTAATAATGCGCCAGCCATAGCAGGCCCAGGTGGTTTGAAATTTTCTCAGCAGTCGAGCTCTTTAGAATGAGAGTGACAAGACACCTCCAGATTAAGCATATTGGCCCTCAGTGTGCTTGAGAAACAGGTATCAAAGAAAGAAAAAGCTGCCTGGCCTAGAGAGGTGGCATTTGCTACCTTAGTCACAAAAAGATGTAGATAAGAATGATATAAAGACATGGCACACACATTTTGTGGAAGCCCAGAGGGCCTATGGTAAAATGCATGTTTACTGGTTACAGGAGGAGCTGACCTTAGGCAGTTATGTGATTTAATTTAACCATAGCACACAAACATTTCTCACTAAATGTAATTTTCATCTCTGTTAGTGTTTATATAAAATGAGGCCAACTTGGTGTTTTTTTAGCAGCTCGCATAGTCTTTAAATGCTTAGTTGCAGAAGCTGTGCAGTTAGCAATGTATGCCAAATGTATTTGTTTAATATTAATTAATAATTAGTTTTAGGGCTGCACGATAAATCGCATGCGATATTAATGCTGCTCAATGTGAAAGCCCGCAGGTGATGGAGATTTACCGCTGATTACAGAACCGGCTTTACTGATAAGATGCGGGTTAAACATCGCATGCGATTTATTGTGCAGCCCTGATTAGTTTTAATATTTAAAATTAATATCATTTAAATATTTGGGCTCTGTCAGTTTACCCGCAACAATGCAGTATTTTGATCAAAAGTGACCGTAAATAATGTTACAAAGACATTGTTCTTTTGAACATTCTATTCATTAAAAAAAATCCTGAAAAAAAAATGGATCACTTTACACAAAAATACTAAATATTAGGGGTCACGTGACACTGAAAACTAGAGTAATTTTATTTAAATTTAGATGTTATTTTTTTATTTAATCAAAATGCAATTGTAATAACAAAATTGTAATGATATTTAATAATATTGCTGTTTTTATTGGGTTTTGTTTAAATAAAATCAGCTTCAGTGACCATAAAAGATAAAAACATTTTAAAAATCTTACCCCAAATTTTTGAATGGTAGTGTATATTTTAGAATATAAAATTATTTGATATAATATATGTTAACATAATGACATAATGTAGTATTTCAGTTTATCTTTATTTTTGTATTATATTTTTATTAGATTTTGCTGTTTGAATGTGCCCTGTCTAAATCAAAATAACATGCAGCTAAAAAAATCCACAGTTACTAATATACATTTTCTGACAGATAGCTTTTAAAAATGATCAGTCGACCAAGATTTGAACTTGTCATCCTACTTAAAATAAGAAATGTCAAGCTACAACATCCCATACTGAGTGAGAGGCTGTGAATTCTAGATTCGCTACTGGAAGAAATGCTGCTCTTCATGCCTCTTGTTCTTTCTTTCTTCTTGAAATTTTCTGACTGCAAAATTCTTAAAGTATTCTGTTCCACATGCTTTAAGGGACCCAATGGATATACAATCTTGAAGTTTGGGGTCTATTTGAGTGCTTATTAATGTTTCATGGGCTTTGGTTTGTCCATCTAGAGCCACTGCAGTAACAGGTTGTCACTAACAGCCCTGTGTGTATTCTCTTAGGAAGGTGAAACTAGGTTCACTCCAATTTACTGAAACAGTTATCACGATCACAATTATTCTGTTTGCTTGTGTGTGTGTGTGAATATTTTCACAACCAAATGTGATTATGAGCTGGCCAAACTACCAATTAATTGTCGCTGAAATCCTGCTGTTTATGGCACCTCTTGCCAGCTCGATAAATAAATAAGTAAAGGAAAAGAAGAATAAATAAATAAATATTAGGTAGAAAATGTAAAATTGGTAGTTCAT
>NW_015546044.1:391830-405300 GCF_001515605.1 Sinocyclocheilus anshuiensis | reverse complement strand
TTTATTTAAAGACGTAATGGTAAAATCAGAGTCCGGATTATTACACTGAATGAAAATTTAGCAGTTTGGAACCTTACTTCTCCCATATTTTGACATTTGATTCAAGTTATTTGAAACATTGAAGTAGACATTTTACTTGCATTCAATATGTTTGCTATATATATATTATTGTAGTTATTTTAAGCTTAGTCACCACAAAATGTTTGGTACTTCGCCAGTAAATATTCTATATTATCTCTTAATTAATATGAGGCAGTTGAAGTAGTAAGATTTAGGGATTTATTTTTTTATTATTTATTTTTATTTTTTGTAAGCCAAAAGAGTGTGTGATTACTGTAGGTTTATCCTCAAACGAAAAAGAATTAAACTGTCTTTAAAAAGTTCCACTGTTGGGTCTATTTATATAATCGTCTGAACAAAATTGCATTTTGATGCTTAATTTTAACAGCTTTTTCTCTGGGGCATAAACAAAAATACACATTTATGTCTGTGACAATAATACAGACTTATATCTTTGGCAAAAAAATATGCAATTTTATAATGTCTTAGTTTGATTGTACCTTTCAAACTAAGATTGTGCCTCAGACCTGTATTACTGACTGACTTCTGTGGAACATAAAAGACGATATTGGGAAGAATGTTGGGGTCCAAACAACACTGGACCCCATTCACTTTCATGGGCAAAAACAGTAAAGCCTGTTGTGTTTCACAGAAGAAAGCAAGTCATACAGGTTTGGAACAAAATGAGTGAGGAAATGATGACAACATTTGTCATAATTAAATTTTTTTTCCCCTTATTTTATTTATTTATTTATTTTTTGAACAAGCATTTTGACATTTTTGTGCTCAAAAGACTCAGAGTATTTTGTCATGCACAGCCAAACCGTCTCCTTTCAGCTGGAACTCATACATGTGTGTCATTACTATATAGTGGGAAGCCGCTAATACTCTTCTCCTATGTAGAAGGAATTGTGGGATTTGCAAAAGATTGCATGTCTTGCCTGTTGTGTGCAGGGGGGTGATGAGTGTTCACTACAGTTGCCTGGTAATTGTGCACCAACAGAGAGGCATTGATTGAATCGTTGCTCAACAAAGCAGAAACTGCTTATTGAGCTAATGTGCTACTGTGTTGGGATCAATTTCACAATGTCACTTTTAAAGTATAGACTATGGAGAGTGGTAGGCGTTTCAGAGCGGATTGTGCCAGAGCTTTCATATTCATTTTTATGCATGTGGACACTCAGCTTTCATAACCTAGCCTATATGTGCTAGTTAATGTGACTGTATAAGTCACAGACAGACAGTGCTTTCTAGGTAACTATATGTTTTCATTAGTGATTTGTTTGTGGTGTTGCTCTCTCGCAGTTGCAAATCACTTATCATTTACGCCTGTTGCTGCTTCAGTTATTTTTTTGCTGGTAAAACAAATCAGTCCTCCTCAGCATAAATCAGTTCTTTTGAATCTGCTGTGGAGATATTGCATGCTAAGCAGTGTCGTGATCGTTGTGAACAGATGCAAACTTAATTTCTTGACCTTGCCGTTTCATTTACCCGTCTTGTGATCGCAGCCTTAGATTTATCGGGTTGCTGTACTAATCACTTTTGAAAGGATACAAATTTTGGATTTAGCTTTTTGGATTTAAACTTGAAGTTTGTCAAGTTAGTGGCATTGCATATTTGAACTTTCAGAGTTTTTTTTTTTCTTTTTCTTGAAGTTTTTGGAGTAATAACAGAAATAATCATTTCCAGTAATGTTTACTATAAATAGTAATATCTTCAGTAATATCTACTATTTCTAGTAATATGTATATCATACTAATATTTATTACTTCTGCATAGGGCTGGGCGATAAAACGATAACGATACTTATAGTGATAAGAATTTTCCTTGATAAAATGTTTGATAAATGTTGGATACAGTGTTTATGTGCCAAAAGTGGAACAAAAAAGCACTACTCATTTGAACCGTGCTACACGGACCATTTATTCACTCGGCTCAAAGTTCAAAAGCGTGAGCTTACTAGAGCAGATGTGTTTACTCGCTGATAAGACTCGGTCATACGAGCACTAAACAGTGCTGTGAATTCAGCAAAGAACACAAATACAATCAGAAGACTTTTTAATCTACAAATTGCCATCATTTATCATGGATTTACTGCAGTAACACTAACATAATAATTGTACTTAATTGTATTATATTATTAATGTAGACAAGTATTAAAAGAGTATTTTTTTTGTGTGATTAAGCTATAGTGTTTGTTCATTTACACTAAATGTATTTAGACTACTGTTTTTCATACAAACACCTAGAAACCAAATAGTTACATTTTTACCATGGTATTGAGGGGCTGTATGCATGGTTTTAACTGTGGTTATCATGATCTAAATGTATGCTACTATAGAAGACCAGTGGTTAATTTTAATAAAACTCAAACAGTAAAAAAAAAAAAAATATGAGAATATGGGGTTGTAATTTTTTTTTTTTTTTTTTTTAACAGATGTTACTGTTTTTGATAAGGAACATAAATTTATATCTACATCCTAACTGAAGCTACAACTACTGTCAACTCAAGCTACTGTCAAATGTGCATTTCTAAGAGACGAAAAAAGATGCAATATTATTAATATTGCAGCCCACACTACAAACTGTGCTGAAGATATGCATCACCAAAGTCAGGCAACACAAACCCGTTTCATGGTATTGACAAACTATATCACTCATTAGAACATGCAGAAACTAAGAAATTCATTTTTCTATTAAGATATTTATTTTGTTAAGGAAAACATGACTGGAAAAGTGTAAAGGATTCAAAAGCGTGAAGTGTTTATCAAGTTCTGATCATAAAGAGTGGTTTAAAACCACGATTAACAGTCTGCTTTCTACAACTTTCACTTAAGAGCAATTTTGTTTCATGTAGAGATGAAATTTGTTTCATGTAGGGAAGTACGGATACTGATACTGGTATCGGTATGGGGCCTGATACTGCACTCCTGTACTCGTATACTCTTACTCATTAAAATGCTCTGGTGCCAAAAGCCGTTACCACACAGCGTGTGAAGTTGTGAACAGAGCTGTGTCCAGACAAAGAAGCATCAACAACAGAGAGCAGAGTGGAGTTATTAGAGTTTAAGGATGTCTATAAAGTACATGTATGTAATTAATATAATGAATATCGTGATATAAATGTTGGCCATATCGTCCAGCCCTATGATAAATATTCAATATTCACGCCTGCATGTCTGATGTGCTCGAGCTGCTAAGCAAAGCACTCTGAGTGGATTGAGTCTTCCTGTCTAAGTAAGTGACTCTGACTAGAATGAACTGTAAAGTGCACCAAACTTTGTTGTAATCATGAAACTATTTCTCAAGTGAAATTCATTAGGAAAGGAAAAAAAAAGTGATGCAAAAAAAATAGAATCGAGTCCCATTCTTCACCAGGTTACAAGAACAGTGTTTGCTCTTATATTCCTCTCTCTCTCTTTCTTTTTCTCTCTTTGGTTCAGTGTAAATGGAGACAGAGAAAGAGAAATAGAAGGAGGGTCATAGATGCAGACGTAACGCGAGAAGCACCTCTTGCCGTTTCAGCGCTCGGGCAGGATATAGCGACCCTTAAAATGGTTAAAGCAGTCAAACTGCAAGGGTGGTACAGTCAGTCCTGTGAGTTATAGACTGGATATGACAAATGCAGTGGGGCCACAGGGAGAACAGCATATGAGGGAACATCCAGAGGCGGCGCAGAATACTTAAAGTCTCTCAAGGCCAGTAGGGATTTCTGTTTAAGAAACAGAGCTGTTATGGATTCATGATTTATGTATGCAAACTCAGAATGAGAAAGTAGATGGTTTTTATTCTTTTGAACAGTTCTACCGGACCAGCGATGGGAGAATCTAGATAGCATTCTAGCTCATATTCATGCCACTCGTTCAATCAAGTTAATTAATGGTTAAGGGAGCACTCAACTCAGTCCTGGTTAAAATCACACAATCTCAAGTGTATGTTTCTCACACCTGCGCATCTGTTCATTAATATGCATGCTGATAAATGTGTGTGTGTGTGTGTGTGTGAGTGTGTGTGTGTGTGTGTGTGTGTGTGTGTGTGTGTGTGTGTGTGTGCGTCAAACGTGTTGTTCTCACATGCTCTCACCTATGCAGTGACAAAACTGCTCTCCTAATCAACGCTGATGTAATCAGCAGTCAGCCCACCTATCTCTCTCTCACTAGCTGTCTCTCCATAGCCAGCTCTTCTAAAACAGATTTCCCTACTGCAGTGTACCATTCCTGTTAACAGGTCATTGCCGTCAGGAGAGCTTATCTTCCAGTATGGGTATATTGTGTTCACGCTTGTATACCTGCAAACTAAATTACATGGCTTTTCCAAAACAGTAGAAAATCATAAGAAAACCAGCTGGTGGTATTGTACAGAATAGCTGGAATATAGAACACATATTCATATGCTTCAAATTCTTTTGAAATGTGAGTGTGTATCTGTCTGTCTGTCTATTTATTTTGATCTACTGAATATCTACATAAATGTTTTAAATATTTTATTAAGCCTTCTGAGCAAAAGAACAAAAACTTTAATTATTGTTTGAATGGTTGTTTGACATTTTTGAAATGTTAAAAATTGTTAGTTTTCCTAGTAAACTGACTTGCCTTAGACTTTAATGTGCTGATGTCAAAATGTCTTGTATGAATTGATTATGTACATAATGTTTTTTTTTTGTTTTGTTTAAATGGCGAGTCACAATATCTTGTGATTGGTTGAAGTACTGTAAGTGGATTGAATATTATAGAATGTACAAATCAGTAATGCTGTGATTTTATAGGTATTATGTATTATGGAGTTACATTATAGATATATAATTTCAGGCTATTAACTGCAAATTGGAACCCTACATCTATATTGTACACTTTTGTAAAGATGTAAAATGTGTCTGAAAGAAGTCTTTTAGGCTCACCAAGATTGCTTGTATTTGATCAAAAAAAAAAAAAAAAGGGTTGTATGTGAAATATTACAATTTAAAATGTATTTTAAAATGCCGTTTATTTCAGTTTAGATATCATTTTTAACAGGGGTAGCTTATACATTAAAAAATCTAAATGCATCTCTCTCACACACAGTTTATTGTATATATAAACAGTTTACAGTTAAAACATTTTGTTTCTGTCCCATTCCAGCCCTTCCAAGCTACACCTGTGGGAATCCAGGTCAGCTGCTGAATGGCATGCAGCAGGGCTCTACTTTCAACATCGGGGACAAGATCCGCTACAGCTGCAATCAGGGTTATGTGCTGGAGGGTCACACTGTGCTCTCCTGCCTGGCCACTTCCTCCGGCACCGCTGCCTGGGACTTCCCCCTGCCATACTGCCGAGGTGAGTCCAGGGGCTCCAAATGGGAGAGGTGGGACTGAACCTCCTCAAGAGAGACTCAAGAGAAGGTTACCAAGTGTCTTTATCAGCGCTGACAGATATCCCGGCATTTAGTAGCAGGTTGGCTGCACAGTTCTATTTTTCCAGGATGAGACGCAGCAGAGACCCCCGAGGTGATACCTGCCGACGTGTGAAAGCCGCATAGACGTGTTGTGTGAGACAGCGAGGTCACGTGGTAATGTGTTAGCTGTTGACTGAGGGAGAGGGATATCCAAATGCTCTCGATCATGATACACTGAAAACATGCTGACAGTTCGAGGCCAAATATTAACACAATGTTGAGCCCCACTGACGTGATGTGCTTACATTTTGCGTCCATTCTGTTATACGCAAAGCACAGGCTCATAAGTATGCATAAATGAACTCTACATGGGCATATTCACATATTCATGACAGTCTCATAAAAACATACACAGGTCTTGCAGTTAATAAAACAATGAAAACATGCTCCGCAGATAATAGCATGTATAATGTATTAGACATATGCGAGTGCAATGCACAGTAGCTTTGGTCTCCAGATCGAGTGTGAGTGTGTTCTTGCAGGCCAGTATGAACCAGGGCCATCTGTGCCCGGGCTGGGGGACAGGAAGCCCACGTAAAGACACACATGCTAAGACACGCAATGCCAGAAGAAGACCCCCTCTTGCCAATGCTGAAGCTCCATTATCCTTCACTGGCGTCCTTCCGCCCCTCGTTATTCTTCTTTTACATTGTACAGTTTTTAGTCTTTTCGTCCCTGTATTTTTCTCACAATCACACCACTTTGCTTTCTCGTGCCAGGTGTTAGCAGTTCATGGATTTGCTGAGTCCCGATCCAACCATATGTCTCCAGATGCTCATTCCTTCTTAACTTTAACAATAAAGTATTTATTAAAAAAATTACAGGAGACATAAGTGTGCCATATTTGTATGAGGAATTGAACAGCAAAGTGAATTGAACTGCAATTCTTGGCACAGTTAATCTGATGGTTCTTAGCCAGCCTGCAGAAGGGTACAGCAGGGCTAATGTATTTATGGATTTTACTTTTAGACAATCTTTTTTTATTTATAAAAAAAGTGTCAGAATAAACTAATCTCATATACAACCTATGTAATGAAAATAAAGTCATAAGTGAAGTAACCTTAGACTTCATCTTAAGTTATTTAACATATTGTATTATTTTGTGGTAACCGTTGCATTTATTTATTGCTAACGTATTTGTTGAAATTGAGATGTATACATCATCTGAGCTGAAGCTGAATAAATAAGCTTTCCATTGAAGTATGGTTTGTTAAGATAGGACAATATTTGGCTGATATACAATTATTTGAAAATCTGGAATCTGAGGGTGCAAAAAAATCAAAATACTGAGAAAAATACCCAAGCGACTTAAGACTGGTTTTGTGGTCCAGGGTCACATATACACTAGGGCTGCAACAACTAATCGATAAAATCGATTATGAAAATCATCGACAACGATTCTCATTATCGATTAGTCGGGTCCGGTTTGCCCACAGTGCAAGTCCAACTTCAACCGGTCGCGTCAACTTACAGCACTGAATTAGCATTTTTATGGACAAAATGCATCTAAAAATAGTTGAGGAAACAGAATGAGATGCTGCAGGAGAGTTACGTGATCCAAGCTGCCCAAAACATGAGAATGCTTTATTTTAAGCTTTAAGCTAATGCATTTGCGTAATGGCTTGCCCTGTCAGGCGCTTTGACAGATGATGCGTGTGCGTCCTCAGCACAAAAAAACGTTCAGTTTAAGGTCATATCCTTATGTATAAATGTCACAAATTCACGCGAGCATTTACATTTTGCATAAAGCCTGACAGTCTGTGTTAAGTTTTAATCTTTACTGAATGAGCGGCGGGCGCGTGCACGCGCGTCAGACAGCCGGAAAAGAGAGACAATTAATAATCAGCGCAAAAATATGAATTGTGCTGAAATATCTGTTGTTGAAAGTTAAATCGAGGTTTAAAGGTCAACATGCATTGCGAGTATTTTATGAGAGTAGGAACTGTAAGGGGATAACAGCGTGTAATTGTCTGAATATAAATATCAGACGCTTCATAACCGCCTATTACACGATAAAGAAATGACAGGAAGACGTGACTGTGATCAAAGTGAACGTGTGTTCCTGCAGAACATTACTCTTACCTATTGGTTACAACTGAGTTTGTGGTTTTATTCGTCTTTATCTTTCTTATTTTATTTTTTAATGCAGAGATTTAAACTATATTCACTATATGCAATGCTTAAATGTATTAAAACAAATTTATGTAAGGTTTTTAACAAATTATGGTTTGTGCCACTGCTGCTCTACACTAACAGTACTGGTGATTACCAAAATCATTTTTTATCTTTCTATTGGTTAGTCCTCCAATATGTGTAAGCTCGTTAGTAACAGTAGTAGGCTATTTCTAATGCTATAATATAATTATTGCACTTATCTATGAAAGAAAGACAGAGAGCTTTATAGTGTTTTTTTTTTTTTTTCAGATACCCAATTACAGTCCAAAAGAACATAAACAATGCCAGCAAGAATGCAAGCTGTTATGAAGGGCATAGGAGGCCTTTTTTATGTGAATAAATACTATTTAGTTGTTTAAGTTTATTTGCCCAATAAATGACAATAACATATTTGATTTAAACAATTAATAATAAATTGTTAAGGACTGTATGTTTTCATAGCATGCAGTTTCATAGCATTCACGTTTGTATGAAGGACATTGTGCACTATGGGCAGAATGTGGAATAGAGCGTTTTTTTGTCAATAAAAAAAGAAGAAGATTTTTTTTTTTTTAAATCTGATTAATAGAAAAATTTATCAAAATAATCGTTAGTTGCAGCCCTAATATACACAACAACAAGATGAATCCTAGAGTTATAATCTCATCTATATTTATACTTCTATAATCAGAATAAAGACATAAGGGAAGTCATCTTAACTTTTTAATTACTTGTATTTAATGTAATTTAAGTTTAAAATTTTACTTTTTTATTTGACTTTATTTTTATTTGTAATTATTTTGCAATTTTGTGGCAGCCATTGCATCTATTTATTGCCATATTTTTTAAATCTTGTTTGTCCACATCTTAGTGCCACATAAAAAAAGGGGGAAAAATTATATATATAAATATATATATATATATATATATATATACAGGTGCATCTCAATATTTATTTAATACACGAGTTTCACAATTTGAGTTGAATTACTGAAATAAATTAACATTTCCACGACATTCTAATTTATTGAGATGCACCTGTATATGACACTAAATCGCTGTTCTATATGTCCATTTGGCAATCTTATCTATTTTTGTATCCTCTATCATCCTGCATGCTTTATCTCTCTCCAATTTTAATGGTTTTCTGATTAATTAACCATGCAACTGACACCAAACAAAGTTCTGCTCTGTACACATGTAGAGAAAACAGCAAATCAAAGGCTGTGGTAGCTGACAGCAGACAGCCTCCTCTCTGGCTCTGATTATGGGTGGCCAGAATGTGGCAGGAGGTTGGGTCATTTCCCTTAAAGGAGTCGCACAGGGTCAGTAAGGCTCCAGAAGCCATCTTGCTTCTCTTTCCTCATCACTGCTTATATATCTTCCAGGCCTCTTCACAGCGATCAGTCTGTCTTATTTACCACTTCCTATAGAGCATATTATAAATATTTGATCTAATAAGTCTATATTTATATACAAAACTTAATACTTTCCCAGATGAATATCAGATCTCTGCTTCTAAGCATCTCCACATTGTCTGTATCCTCACAGCCCTCTCAACCCCCTCATTCACTCGCACTGTGGGAATTCATTCAGTATTCCGCATTCAAAACGTCAGAATGGCTGGCTGCTGGCATGCCACCCTCCTCTACGGCACACCGAACAGGATGCTCGTTCCAAAAGGAATATAAGAGAAAACCGAAAAGTTGAATTATTACGGACTGGTTGGATCTGTTATTACTCCAAAATCCTTTTCTTTTCCCCGTTGTTCTTCTCCATCAGTGCTGGCTCTTGAGTCTCAGGGTGCTGCTGCACACCACTCGCTGCTGTGTTACCATGGCAGCCGCAGAGCCCGAGGAAGGCAGTATGAAGAAACATGAAACACAAGCAGACCATCTTTTGTAGGGACTTAGATCTTTATGCATCACACATCATCCATTTATTCAAGGCAATTGAACAAGTCACTTTGACATAAAAGAGACTTCCTTGGGCAGTTCAAAGGTCTGCTTGAGCTTATTAAGGAAACTGATTGATGTAAACCAAAATTCTGTTATGTGCAGTAGTTGTCAGGAAATGGGGCAGCCTTACAAAACTAGGGGTGTTTTGATACGGGTTTTTTTTTTTGTTTTTTTGTTTTTACATACTATATGACATACTATGACAATGAATGCCATGTGTACTCTAATATATTGTACATTGTACTTCATGTACCATGGCACAAAAATGGCTCTGCTGTGGTAAAGCCAACAGGTTATGCTTGTCTCTTTCTGATATTACTCAGTGATGGACACTTTTCACATTTGTGGGGTTCTCAGAACCAGAAATCATCACTGTTGGGTGTACTTCTATATAGTGGTGATGGGGAAATGACAGAAAGTATGGTTTTTGTGTTTCCATTTGCTCCAATAGTAAAAGAAAGTCAATGATAGTCTTTCCAAAATGTTAATGGCAGTCAGAAGAGAGAAAAATTAAAATTTACCATCATTCCCTCAACTGTTATATAAGAAACTTGCACAATAAAAATACACATATTGTACTGTATTTAATGTAATGTAATGTAATATAAATACTATACAAAGTATAGTGTTATAAATTTACATTAACATACAAAAGTTTGGGGTGGTTCAGATTTATTTATTTTTTTAAGCATTATCTTATGCTCACGGCTGCATTTATTTTATTAAAAATACAGTAAAAACAGTAATATTGTGAAATCTTATTACAGTTTAAAAGAACTGATTTTTATTTGAATGTCTTAAAATATAATTTATGAATGTTGTAATTCAATTATATTTAATGTATTAAAATATAATGTAAATGTGTTGCTGTTTTTTTTTTCATGCAGTCGTTACTCCATTCTTCACTACCATCCTGCGGAAATATGCTGATTTTGTGCATAGGATGCTTCGAATATAAATATCAAAAGAACAGCATTTATTTTAAATATAAATCTTTTGTAGCATTCTAAGTGTCTTTACTGTCACCTTTGAACTATTTAATGCATCCTTGCTGAATAAAAGTGTTATTTTATTTAAAACAAAACAAAACAAAACCCCAAACGTTTTAACAGTATTGTGTGTGTAGTGAATTGTGATTGGCTGTCTTTCTGACATCTATATGCATAATCAATTGTGATTGGTCTTGTGTTCCTTTCATATATGTAATCATGAATGCCAGCACTTGCAAGCACTGGTATTACCTTCATGAACTGTTAATCTAGTTTTAGTGATGCTTTTAGGTTTCTGCAAATACTAAATACATTTCCACAGCCTTTTATAAATATTAGCAGTTTAGACATGAAGTCACAAAGTCTCTACAAGATCAAACGACCAAACTGAGAGGCAGAGCTGAGGCCAGTGATCGGCAACGTTCTGCTGAAGTGTGACGGAAACTCACGGCTGGAATATCAATAGCCGGTCCTCCTTCCCCTGCCTCCATTGCACTTTTTTCCCTCTCTCCATCCCTCTGTTCTAGAACTCTCAGAGGCTGCTCCTCACACATGCTCAGTGTCTCTCCGGGGAAATGTAAGAGTGACGGATCCGACGGAAGACTGACAGGGCCCAGGTCCTCCCGCCGTTTTCCACTCACAGAAAATAAATCATGCGATTAGCCAGTCACCGCTAATGAATCCCATGCTGGCCTGTCAGAGAAGAACTCATCACCCATCAGTGACAAGCAAGCTCCTTCACCTGTGTGAGGCATATACACACACTCTGCACTCGCTCTGACATAGAGTTTGTTTATTTGGTTGGTGAGAGAGAATTTTGCCTGCTAGGTGTGATGACTCACTTTTTCTCTTGCGTTGTCTTTCCTTCCTCCCTCTCGAACTCACACACGAACGCCAACTCAAATGCCTCCTAAACAAATCTCCCATCACTCTTTTTCCCTCAACCCCTCTTTTGCCCCAGAGAGCCTCCTAGTTATCATTATGAGTCACTCACTCGCTCACACAGAGGCTCTTTGCTCCTTTACATGCCTGGAAGGCAACATATCCACTTGGCATGCACCCATAATTCATAATTCTTCTGTAGCTATCAAACTGGGGCTTTACAGGGCAGGAATGTCTTTTTACTGTAGGTGTGATTTCTATTTATTTATTTTTTCTCTATATACAGTGGAGTTCAAAAGTCTGAGACCACATGCAAAATAATTTGTATAAAATAGTAATGTTTATATCAATTCCAAATAAATGTTAATTTTAACTTTCTATTCATCAAAGAATACAGAAAAAAATGTATTGCATTTGCCACAAAAAAAAACAGCACAATTTTCAACATTGATAATAATAATAAATGTTTCTTGAGCAGTAATCACAGGAATACATTACATTTTAAAATATATTCAAATAGAAAGCTGTTACTTTAAATTGTAATATTTCGCAATATTACTATTTTACTGTATTTCTGATCAAATAAATGTAACCTTGATAAGCACATAAAAATCTTACCGACCCCAAACTTTTGAATGGTAGCGTACATTTAACTTAAAAAAATTTATCTGATTAGTACAAATTAGTTATCATAAAATGAGAAAAATAAATAAATGTATTAAAGAGAGAAACATTGACAGTTTGAATGAGAAATATTTCTCATATCTGTATATTCAGAAGAAAGATTTCTGAGTATTTCTGCTACTTCAGCATCAATAATCATACAAAAACGTCCTGAAATGTATTATAATGGTAATTGTTATGCTGATAATATAATTTATTTTAAACAAACAAACAAACAAATAAATAAATAAAAAGTCTCAGACTTTTGGACCTTTGAAGAACTGCAATTTCAATAGACTTTAATCAGGGTAGATGCCATTTTGAATTTTGCGTGGATGAACGAGGCTGTGAGGGATAGACTTACAGTTTTCAAAATGGCACACACTGTGTGAAGGTCCTTGATCACATGTACTTTTCTAAACTTACAACTTTCAAAACTGTTTCATGGAATTGTTGTCTGCTGAAAGTTTTTTGGATGTTTGGATGTTTCTTCAGCAGAACAATCATTATGTTGATAAACAACAGTACAGTCCATTGAACGCACTGTAGGATGTTCATTCCTGACAAACACCAAATATGACTTTACCTTGACTAGGGTCTGTTGAGATGACCCAACCTTGACACCTCAGCTAAACATCTTAGATTCTATATGATTTCTGCCAAAACTCACCATGGATATCTTGTAGTCCCCAGTTACCTGTACGATCTCTAACAAAGAGTTTTTCTGACTTAGCAGCTACAAAACCACTTTTAGATGCAGCCTGGTTGTCTTTACAATTTTTTATATTAATTTTATGTACGTTGTCCTAGAGACAATGTCTCTTTAGGTGATGTTGGGGAATAGTCTTTTTGAAAAGGAGGTCAGGTATCTAGACTCAACTTTTCTCAATGTCAAAAAGTTTTGATTTCTTCCTTTTTCTCAGGGGAGGGATGCATAGCAAAAAAACAGGGGGAGGGAAGTCAGTGGGTCTGTTGCTTCGCCTTCACCCACAGTTGGCTCGGCTCTTTTTCCTCACCTCACGGACTCGCTGTCAGGAAGAAAGACTGAGCATCAAGTGAGCGAAAAATAGAGAGATTGCATGTGATTTACTAAGGAAGGCTGGGAGAGCCAGGGGGCTCAATTACCACAGCAGCCTTTAAGTCCCTATTTGTTATATAATTGTTTCCTTAACACAGTTTATAGAGTAGAAACAGGTTTTGACTACAAATAATGAACAGAATTTTACATAGATCTCAATTAATTACCCCCATGTTACAGTGTGTTGCATCACTGGCCTGCGAGTGATGCCCGAAACCTCAAGACCTCCATTGTGTGTCACCCCCCCCCCCCCCCC
>NW_015546044.1:389021-391597 GCF_001515605.1 Sinocyclocheilus anshuiensis | reverse complement strand
CCCCCCCCCCCCTATTTCCAGCTATTTCTCCTCCAGAAGATCAAGGAAATTGATTTATTAAGTTAAATGTGTCCTTATTTGTGTGTGTAACTTCTTCACAGCGGACGATGGCTGTGGCGGCACACTACGGGGTCAAAGTGGTGTCATCACCAGTCCAAATTACCCCCAGGAGTACAACAACAATGCGGACTGTACATGGACCGTGCTGGCTGAACCAGGTGACACCATCGCCTTGGTCTTCTCCAGCTTCCAATTGGAAGAAGACTACGACGTCCTGGAAATAACCGGCACAGAAGGATCCTCTCAGTGGTGAGTTCCCTAACGTTTTGGTTTTTCAGGCATCGCTAGGGAAACCGAAGTGTAGCACTCATCGCACACGGCGATAAGCAGAGAGCGCATGTTGTGTGCTGTTGGCAGTGGGTAGGTGTTTTACGAGAGAGAGGAAGCCAGGAGAACCCCAGCCATGAAACATCTCAGCACTTGTTCAATGGAACAGAACCAAATCACAGCTTGATTCAATTAATCAGCACATAATGCGCACAGAGCTTGGACCAAATAGAGGGGATAAAAATGTTGCAGTCCATCGCAAACCTTGTCTGGGGAGAAACGGAGTACTGCTCATTTATGAAAATGGTTTTATGGGCCTCTTAGCCTCTACGTTCACACAATTTCCTTTTCACACCCATTAAGTACTGTAACAGGCTCTCAGAAATTCTTATTGGATTGGGACAGGGACGTTTTTTTGTAGGCTATGGACATAAATGTAGCATTCTAATGACACAAGATGAGGCAGTGTGTAATTTTTAGAATATGCTAGAATATTTTCTTCTATCCCATTTTAATATGTAGAGAAAGATGCCATTTTTAGATTTATTCGGAGACTTCTGGAAACCTGTTTGGAATTTTTTTTTTTTTTTTGCAGTTCTGTTGGAGACACTAGTTGTACAGAAATTATACACTTAACTGTTGATCTATTGATGACTGTGTGTGACAAATTGCTAATCAGCTGTTGCAGTGGGACTTTGTTGACTTAAAATTACTGTTTTTATTGGATTTGCTCTGGGATTAATAAAATTCCATTTGTAAAATGCATAAATACTTTTCTGATTTCCTAATTTTGTTCCTTTGTACAGCATTGATACTTAGTATTTTTCCTTAGCGGACATGTGGTGTGCCTGCATTATATCTTGCTAAATATATTAATTAGCAATAACAAACTTGTTGTTTTCACACAAGAAACCTATTTAAATTTGTTAGAAACACAGTACAAGAAGGTTTCATTAAATTTGATTTAATGCATTAGGTATAATGAATTAATTTTTTTTGTTTGTTTATAAACATACTACTGTTAATTGTTGTTCCTTTTTTTCATAATGCATTAAAATTTCTTAATGTTAAAAACTATATGCAGAACTTAAAGCTCAGACTACATGAGTTTTAAAATCCTAACCGATTATGAAATATGCTTGCAGCACACACATCTTAAACATGCACACACTACAAGATTTGAAAATCATGGTGCATCACATACTACAAGATATTATTAAGATTATCATGCCAGAGGGAGTGCCTCACATGATCTAAGGCCTGGGACACACTAGACGATTTTCAAATCTTAAACTATTTTAAAACCATGGTAGACCACAGACATGAGACAGTTCAACAGATTTTTGACAGCTTTTGTACCTTTTTATCTGAGAGTGTATGTTGGTTATGTTAGGCCTGGGACACACTAGATGATTTTCAAATCGTAACTGATTTTAAAACAATGGGAGACCACAGACATGAAGACGGTTTCAAATGATTTTTAGCCTTATAATCCTCTGAATGCACACACTAGATGATTCGACCAGATCGCGAGACCGCACACTTGTTGATTGTAGGAACAATTTCACAGTGACACATGATCTTACGGACACTCGCGAGATCAAACATGACTAGAGAAGAAAAACAAATAGAGGACAATCAATGTTGTCAGCTGGCTCTCCTGGCATGCATTCTGTTTCACAGTGACAAACAAAGTATAACAAAGAATATGGGTGATGTTCTCTGCTTTCATGGCATGTTTGTGGCTGCCAAGTTTCAGCTACAGAAGCATGCAACATCCGGTAGGTGACACTTGCTCGCTCTCATTGGCTATCGCGGGTATCACGTCAGAGGCAGCCCGATCAAGAGTCGTAAATATCAAACATGTTTGATATTTACGATTTGAGTTCGGCGACGCTCCGTCTCGATCGGGAGTAGTTAAATAATCGTAATGACACCACACAATAGAGGATTTTTTTGACAAAAAATCGGTTGCGACAAGCCGAATCGGGCCACACCCTCCGATCGTTCTGACACAGCGGCTGACACAGAACGCATACGTTCAGTGGATACTCTCCAAAATCTCGTAGCTTCGTAAAATGGCTGATGTCCCATGGATTATTACTCCTTGCTACGTTTCGGAACGTTGATCGTGTTACTTACATAGCTGTCTATGGGAGGGTCAGAGAGCTCTCAGAATGCATCAAAATGTCTTAATTTGTGTTCCGAAGATGAACGGAGGTCTTACGGGTTTGGAACAACATGAGGGT
>NW_015546044.1:376878-384975 GCF_001515605.1 Sinocyclocheilus anshuiensis | reverse complement strand
TTTCGTACGCGTTTGGCCAATCAATGTCTACTTACGTCACGATTAGTACCAGTTGTGCTGGTTAGACCCTGCTTCGAAGTAGGAGCTAATTTGGTTCTCGAAAAAGGCAGTCCGGTGCTAAAATCGCACCCAGTTCCGGCGGTGTGAAAACGCAAAAAATTGGGTAGTTCCACAATTAGTTCTGGTACTATGAAAAGGTTCCCACGGTGCGAAAGGCCCTATTAACGAACGCTGTTAGCTATTTTAAAAAGGGGCGTGGCTGCTTGATATGTCCCTCCCTGTCTTCCTGTTTCAGTTAAAATGACGTCAACACATAGAGTAATGCCTTGTCCAAATACCCACACTTGCGGTCTTTGCACTTGACCACTTATATGACGTATTTCCTGTATTTGGCCCAAGTGTTCAAAAAAGTGTACTTAAGTACAATACTCAAGTAAATGTACTTAGTTACTGTCCGCCTCTGGTGCCGCTTGCTCGCTCTCATTGGATATCGCGGGTATCACGTCAGAGGCAGCCCGGTAAATATCAAACATACGATTTGAGTTCGGGGACGCTCCGTCTCGATCGGGAGCGGGTATCACTTCAGAGGCAGCCTAATCAAGAGTTGTAAATATCAAACATGTTTGATATTTACGATTTGAGTTCGGGGAAATAATCCTAATGACACCACACAATAGAGGATTTTTTGAACAAAGAATAGTTTGCGACAAGCCTTGAATCGGGCCACATCCTCCTGATTTTTCGGGGGTGCAAATCGGGCTTAAAGGGGTCATATGATGCTATTTTAAAGGCAGCCCGGTAAATATCAAACATACGATTTGAGTTCGGGGACGCTCCGTCTCGATCGGGAGCAGATAAATAATCCTAATGACACCACACAATAGAGGATTTTTTGGACAAAAAAATCGTTTGCGACAAGCCGCGAATCGGGCCACTCCCCCTGATCGTTCGGGGATGCAAATCGGGCTTAAAATCGTCTAGTGTGCGGCCAGCCTAATGCAGCAGATCGTCATTGACGTTTCAGCTACTAAAGTTTGCATATATTAACTAGCGTGCTAGCAGCTTTCTACACTCATCTGGTATGTTCAAAACTGAAGCGATTTCACCCCAGCTCTTCTCTTTGTCCTTACGGTTGTGGTACATTTTCGACACATTATACAGACAGTCGTGTTATTGCAAAA
This sequence comes from Sinocyclocheilus anshuiensis, assembly GCF_001515605.1. Taxonomy (NCBI): domain Eukaryota; kingdom Metazoa; phylum Chordata; class Actinopteri; order Cypriniformes; family Cyprinidae; genus Sinocyclocheilus; species Sinocyclocheilus anshuiensis. The sequence continues at coordinate 383,794 of NW_015546044.1, read as the reverse complement.
CTTCCACAAGCAGTTTCCTCCACCTCAGTGGACCCGTACAGCAGCTTGTTTTGCAGTCGCGCAAGTACTTATGTAATCATAGCCGTGATCACCCCGATTTAAAATCCTAAATATCAAACATGTTTGATATGTTCGGGGAGGCCCCGATTTGTGTGCGAGCAGTTTCAGAGGTGCAAGATTCGATCTGTAAATGCCTCACATTACCAGATAATCCGCACCAAACATCGGAACTGACCGGGGTCCTTGACAAGATTTTTTTTCTCCTTTTCCCAGGTGGGGAAAATCAGGGATAAATCGGCCTAAAACTCCTGTAGAGTGAGCCTGGCTTAACCCACTAGGGTCCTACTCAATTAGTGATTAATATGTTTTAATGTCAATTAAAAAAAAAATTAATTTTATGATTAATATGTTAATTTTAAAAATAATTAAAAAAATAACAGCACTACCTCTCTTGTACATATCCTGTGATATTCTGTGTTTTGGAGCAGCTCAAGCCGTTTCTCATTGCACTGTGTGAAATACAGACTGAACAGCGGCTCAAAACACCTGACTGCTGCATCAGCATATGATATACAAACTACAACTCTCGGCTGGATAAAGCAAACCAGTGTTGTGCTAGTAAAGTTTTGATGGATGACAATTATAATCAAGGTAAAGAGGATTACAGTGACATATGGGAGTTGTACATTAGGTTAACGTGTGTCCATTATTATTAATGCGTAAACAAACATATTTCTGCTTGAACACAGTTCAGTATATTCATTTAGTTGTCAAAATGAATGGACAGAGAGTGTTTTATAATGGATGCTCGTGGAAGAAGTGTGTTTTGGAGAAGTTTGTGAGGATCTGTGATGTCTATGTTCATATGGGCATCAGATGATGTTTTGTCCAGTTTTAAATGAACACACTCCAGACAGTTTCAAAGTTGTCACTCCTCTGCGCTTCGATTAGTTTTCTTTTATTTTCCACACATATTCCCATCTTAAGCACCGCAAACATGGATTTTAGCACACAGAAATGTTTTCATTTGAGCTCAAGTGACGTGCTGCATGCTCTCTTTCATGTCCACATTCTTAACCCAGCACTGGCGGGTTACTTAGCTATTATGATTGTCCACCCAAATTGGGACAAATCAAATCAGCTTACTGACCCAACAGTCTCAACTGAGCGTTTGGATTGAAACAATAACTTTGCATTTTTTTTTATATGTGTACTATTAAAAGGTACACAGTGTGTGTTCTTGCTAAATCACTTGCAAACGTAAGACTGTTGTTAGGTCAAACATGCCACCTAATATTATAATGGGTACCCCTTAGTTTCAATATGCTTATAGTATAAATCATTTGTGATTTTCCAGGTTATTACCTCTTTATTCCTTAATTGTTGCATGTAATGTTGCTGTAATCTAAAGCGTTACCACCTATATTATTAAAAGCTGTAATAAATGTTTGTTGTCAGTTCATACCTAATGTGTTAAGTCTGCATGAAATGAAAATTCTAATTTCTCAGTGCACTGATGCAAGACTGATGCAACATTGATCATGTTGTGAATATTTTGTTGTGAAATATGTTTAATTTTTTGACTTATAATTTTAAATCGAAAAGTCATAACTCAATTTTCCGGTAAAAGTGGCAGACCTCTTTCTGGTGGCGTACAGTATGTTGAATGCTTAAAACCCAAACTTTTCTTATAATCAACGACTGATGCAAGGAGCTCAGTCCCGACCGTTTGTTTTTCCTTTTTCTTTTTCAATAATCAGTTTCATTTGGATGTGTCACAATGCAGAAGAAAAGATCTGTTGCTATTTCTGCTACGTCACAACTTTAACAAATTTAACCTCATAGTGAAGTGTTACCGAAATGCCACATATGAAGAATTCTTTTGTAGACTGTCACACACAGCTTTGAAAAAAAAATTTCAAAGTAGCTGGCTGTTCACAGAGTGCTGTATCCAAGCAGGAAGAAACCTGGGCTTCCATACCACCTCAGCAGTGCCACAAACTGATCACCTCCATGCCACGCCGAATTGAGGCAGTAATTAAAGCAAAAGGAGCCCCTACCAAGTATTGAGTACATGTACAGTAAATGAACATACTTTCCAGAAGGCCAACAATTCACAAATTTTTTTTTTTTTTATTGGTCTTATGAAGTATTCTAATTTGTTGAGATAGTGAATTGGTGGGTTTTTGTTAAATGTGAGCCAAAATCATCACAGTTAAAAGAACCAAAGACTTAAACTACTTCAGTCTGTGTGCATTGAATTTATTTAATACACGAGTTTCACAATTTGAGTTGAATTACTGAAATAAATGAACTTTTCCACGACATTCTAATTTATTGAGATGCACCTGTATGTCTGTAGACCAATTAGAGTAGCCCATTTACTGTGGTGCCAAGAGCCTCATTGCTGCTGGGGTCCAGCCCTATACATGCGTAGGCCTTATTGAGTCGTGACCCCCTGCACTAGAGTCGTGAAGCATGGACGCACGTCTGCCTCTCCGACACACTCTCTGAGGGTCAGTGGAGGAGTGCTGAAGGAAGGTTGTTCCTGGCCAGAGGAGGCGATCGATAGACACCACTTCCCTCTGTCCCCTTACTGCCACCATGCATGGGGTCACAGCTGAGCCCTTAATTAAACAGGCAATTAACAAAGGGTGAGGAACGAGCAGACGGAGAGAGACGAGATGGTGTGGTTCGACCTTGGCATGTTCTAGAACCCTCAGGGAGAGTAAATAAAAAAAGGAACGAATGACCCAGCACCAGAACTAAATGGGCAATTAACCAATGAAAATGCCCAAAAATGAACAAAAGAAGCATCAAATACTGTCAGAGAGGCCAATCGCTGCACAGCTCCAGTTGGAAAGCCAGGTTAGTTTTATCCGAGGGACTGTGGGAGTTGTTCTGCTTACTGAAGAGTGGATTTTTACTGTTTGAATGCTAAAAAGTAGGGTCCAGTCATAAAACAGAATTTACTGTATAATGCAACATCTGAATGAAAATTTGGATGAATAAATTTAAAGGTTACGGCTGTACACTTCATCAAATATGGACTAATATCTGTGAATATTAAACTGAAAAAGGACTGCTATCAAATGTTAATTCTGTATGTACGTAATGTCTCTGTGTGAATGAGCAGCGCAGTTTCGTACTCCATGTGAATTTCATCTCCAGAGCTGCTGAGAGAGTTTATTTCATGAGCATTTCATTGCATTTAATAAAACTATTGTCAGATAAACTCTTCACTACAAGGTCTTCACTTCCTGCAAAAATAAAGGTTTGGCTTAACTTGAGGAAATTATGACAAATATATTACTATTATTATTGTATAGAATGTATAATCTAATCAATACTAATAATAACAACAACAGTAATAATACAGTTTATTAATACATAATTTTTGAAGGAATATCCCACAATATCACATTTTTTGTGAGTTTTTAATTTAAACGGTAAATTTCTGAAAGAAAAAAAAGCATTCCATTAGTAACTGATATTGTAATACATTGGTATAAAATAATAATAATAATAATAATATAAATATTTTTTGAAAAATTTGATTAAACCATTAATATGGAATCCAGAAAAATGATAACCGAAAACACAGAATTTGAGTTAAAACAACGCAGATTTCATAGGGTCCTGGAGAAGTTATCGTTGGCATCAGTTGCTGCTAATGTTTATCTGCAGATTTTTCAGATATGTAGCTGGCAGTCTGGATAGGTCTGAGTAGGAGGATTTACAAGTGTGTGTGTATAAAGGTGAAGGATAAGCAGGTTTCTCTCATATGAATGGTCATCATTGTAGACACACCCCCGGAAGGAGGAAAGTCAAAGGCTGCGTGCAAAAATCTATATGCAAGTGATCAGGAAGAAAGACAGTGCTGCTCTGTCAGGACCTGTTTCTATCACCCTGAGTATTTGATTGGCATGAGACATGCCTGTGTGCTGTGCAGGACCCAGCAAACAACACTGGACACTCAGTCATCTGTCTGCCTATATTGTGTAGGGCAGCAGGGTTACCCATGAATCACTCCAAAGAGCCCCTCATTTCCTCTTTATCTCCTTTAGCACAGATCCACTGAGCGGCAGAAACACTACATCAACATGGGTATCCTGCTCTGTAAAACATGTTATTAACACCACTAGAAGCAGTTTCGTATGAATTCACATGATGTTCCACCCACTAAGGGTTTAACTGTCTTGACCTATTAGAATATTGTCGTAGTCGTGGCTTGGTTGGATAGTGCATATTTTCATATATGAGCAGTAACCCATGTCCAATACAACCCAAACAACTGGTTACCTGTGTTCACCACTGTCTTGTGCATTTAAAGGCAAAAAAACATTAATATTGTTGTTATAATTAATACATTTACTTATTTTTATATGAATTGATTATTTTGGTATGTTCGATACATCAGAGATCCTTTAGTTGTTGCTTTGTTTTGTGCAGATCTGAGGCTGTCAGTCCTCTGGATTTCTCTGATCTCTTGTTGCTCAGCAGGGTTGAGAGCAGAGAGCAGGCCTGTATACCTTGGGCACCTAAACATTGCCATAAGGATTGTTTGTTATTTATGCATCTAAAAATGCATTATTCTTCTCTCTTTCACTAACTCACCAGAGTCTCTATCTGTACATCTCCACAGAGACTGACTGATGTTCAATAACTACTTGCGTTATTGATTACCTGTTTCTTCTCAACTGTGAGAGAGAATGGTATTTATAGAAAGCACTGGATTTTTGGGATGGATCCATGCCTCTAAAGGTCGTTTTGCAGCCATTTGTGTGTGTGTGTGTGTGTGTGTGCATGTGTGAACACAGTTGTAAATGCACTTGTTAAATCGTAATTTCTAATGCCCTACAATATAAAAGGAGCAATTACATTTTATCTAGCATATGGAGATTTTTAAATCATAGATGTTAAGGAATCTGAATTGCTTTCAATTACTTAAAACACTAATTAGACCAACAATATTCCCTCATATATTACCCCAGCTATTCTGAGTTTTCTGAACAATTTAATATTCAGAAAAATGTTGCTTATTTGTGAGATCCCAGAATGCGTTGCAGCATAAATAATGCAGATATTTTTCTAGGCTTATGTTTTTCGCAGTTTGCTAACTTTATTCATGCTGCTGTTTTTGTTTTTGTCAACAATGATGATAAGAACTCATCTTTGAACTTATGTTTGTTTGTTTTTTCACTGTTATAGAGGTTTATATTAAGTGATGAGGTCAACTTTTGAATACATATTTAATCCATATTTAAGAATGGAATAATGACATTTATAGCATCATAATTGATGTTTTGCATAGAACCTGGAAGGAACCTTTAGCAGTTACTGAATGAACAAAAATTATGATTATTACACATGTAAACGTTTATACTGATCAAAAGTGACTGACATTAGATATTTTCTAGACATTTCTATTTCAAATAAATGCTGTTCTTTTCATCAACTTTGTTCATCAAAGAATCCTGAAAAAAACACTGACATTTTAATATTGATAATAAGAAAAAATAATGTTTCTTGAGCATCAAATCAGCATATTAAAATGATTTCTGAAGGATCATGTGACACTGAAGACTGCAATGTCTGCTGAAAATTTAACTTTGCCATTACATGTATAATATTATATTTTAAATTGTATACTACATGAATAATTATATATTTTAAAATATATTAAAATAGAAAACAGTTCTTTTAAATTGTAATAATATTTCACAATAGCACTGTTGTTACTGCATTTTTGTAACCCCTAACTCTAACTGCCCTCATATTTTTGAATGATAGTATAAAATTATTATTATTATAATTTGTTTTATCTACTCAGGTTAATCTGGTTTCTAGTTTTAGAGAGGTATTTGTCAGCTGGATGAGCTAGGAGACTGGAGGGGTGACTAGCCAAACCAGATGAAATCCAGCATGGCAAACCACCTTAGACTGTTTTATGCTCATGTAGGTTATGCTGAATCGTTTAGTGCACAAGTAGACTTCTAGAACACGGCTTCATTCTGTACTCTTTCATCTCTTAAAAATCTCACATCTTTCTGCTTTCTTAAGATCTCTGTTGCGCTATACTCTCGTGACCATGCCTTTATTGGTTGCTGATGTACATCTTCTTTTTTAAGGTCTCCCCGGCTGTGTTTTAACCTCCGCAACACTTGTTTTTAGCCCGTCGCGGTCTTTTCGTGCTACAGACCAGGATGTTCCAATCCCAAGTCCTCAGGGAGAATCTATCATTCTGCTGGCTGCCATTCATAAAACCCTGTACACTTCTAGCAATAACGCGCTGTTCGTTTGGATGCGGGACAGAGAGACGGGAGTAGTGCATTTTTGTTTTGCACATTTGGCTGGCAGCAGCAGAGGCTTAAGTAATTGCCCACTTGCTTTCCTGTCTCTCTCTTTAGATTACAGTCTGGATTCGCGCGACTGGCAGATGATTTGCCATCTGTGTGCTGCACCATTTTTGCCTGGTTTTAAGCGATGAAGTTTTATTTATAAAAGGTGCTTAGAAAAAAAAAAAACCTGAGAGCAACGTGCACTGTAAATCATTTTTACCATTTTATTTGTTTATTTATCCAGGTAAACATATATGCCTCGGCCCATTGGTGGAGGAATGAAGTGTAGCTTTGGTTTTTTCGGTGCGTGTTTGTGTTAAACATGACAGCGGATAGGCACTCGAGTCACACAGATCCCCGCAGAGACAATTCCCTTCCTGTCAGTCTTTCCTCTGCAACCTCCCCCTCATTATTATTGAGATGCCATGAAATGTCAGGATGCAGGCAGGCTGCTCTAATTGTCAGATGAAAGTGTGCCATTCTGAAGTCGTTCATAATAAATGCCATTTCTTATTTTATTTTTTTTCCTCTGCCCTCTGGTTACCATTTATAAAATGGTGCGAAACTCGGCCAGT
>NW_015546044.1:373248-376841 GCF_001515605.1 Sinocyclocheilus anshuiensis | reverse complement strand
TTTTTTTTTTTTTTTTTTTTTTTTTTTTTTATTGAAGATGGCTAGTTCAAACAGAATGAATTGTCTTTTGAAGGGGGGATTCAGATACATGCATGATTTGTTCTCAGTTCACCCAGATCAAAATCAAATTCATCTTTGTTGCTTAATGTATTATTTATTAAAAAGACAGCGAATTAAATCTGAATCATAACCAGTGCAATGGGTTGGTGTGTTTAAAGGGACAGTTCACCCAGAAAATGAATTCTGTCATTTTCGTTGTTATTTATTTATTTAAATACAAAATTAATATTTTTGAAGAATCTTTACAGCTATTTTCTGATGATCTTTCCTTCCAGTGACTTTCTCAATCTAATTTCTGTACAAATTGTTATTTTGAGCCCGTTTTTCTTTTTCTTTTTCTTTTAATTAACCTGTTAAAACACAAATTGGATTGATCTGGTTTTGGTGTTCACTGAGTTTTGGGTTGATGATAGATATGGTTGCTGTAAACTAGGGATGCACGGATTTTACAATGTTGCCCGATAAGCCCAGAATTGTTTTCTTGTTATGATTTATATTAAAATTGTATACCTTTTGTCTAAAAACAGTTGTTTTAAATGTTACAAGTGAATAGCCATCATGAAACTATATGATATGAAAAGATGGATATTTTTTTTTTTAATATGCTAAATAATATATTGAATTATTCGTTTTAAAAGACTGACTTAAAGTGAGCATGAAACTAGAGTAAAAAATGAATAACAATGTAAAAATAGTGACTATTAGCATGCACTTTTATATGCTATATCAACTGATTCAATATTGACTGACACAGTTAATCAGTTGATCAGTTAATCAATCAATAATTATTTTGGAATGACATGAGGGTGAGTAGATACTGACAGTCTTTGTGTGAAGGACTCATTTATTTTTAAAATGACAAATTACTGTCATTTTAAACACAACTCAAATATGTAAGTGTGGCATGTAACTATGGTCTTCTTCTCCCAGAGGAAATGACAAAGAAGGGGCTGTCAGGATGAGGGAGCTGAGTGCATTATCATTATGGTTTCTGGTTGTATTGCAAGCCGTTTCACATAAGACTAAACAACGACATCGCGCTGGGCTCCGTGACATTGCCGTTTCAATTATACCTCGAGATGTGCTACTCTGCATGTAAAGTATATCCTTCCCATTCTCGCAGAGAGAATACACACATATACCCTCCATGAATAATAGACAGGACCATATGTTCTGGAGGAGTATGTGTTAAGCATGCAAGCAGAGATCACATGCGAACATATGTGTCGTGGTTACGTTTTCTCTCTTTTTTCTAGCCGGTGATCAACCGGGGACATGAGAACTGCAATATTTTAGTCTGCAATGTTTAATAAGTAAATCCACACTGCATCCTCTAGATTTCTGCTCATGTAAATGCCTCTGAGGTGCAGATCACCTTCTCACCCTCTTCATGTTTCCACCATGTCTTTGCTGAAGCAGCGGAATTGAACTGAAGCTATGTTTTGGCTTCCCATCAAGGACAGTGTGAAATCAATAGCTGTCTCTTTAGTTCGCCCGATGCACTTATCAAATTTTTTTTCCCTTTTTTTGTGAGTCATGTTTTATTTAGGCATGTGTTGGTCTAATGTCTCCATTCGAACTGAGCCATCCATCAAAACGACACGGATGACCGGTGCTTAGCTGGTGTCTGGCAATATCAGATTGTTTACACACATCCACTCGGCATGTAAAAGTATCACTCTCTCTCTCTTCTGCCCTGCAGACGCCCATCTGAAATCAAAATCGACAGGAACCGGTTGAAGGAAACGGTCAGCAAATTCTCATATTTAGTTGCTTCCTATCAGTGTCATGACCTAGTGTGCGGACACACTGTGTGACAGCACACTGAGCAGCTGTAGTAGTTCCTATTGCCTACAGCACAAAAGCTAAAGACTAAAGATCATTAGCTGTGAGGGAACCATGGGGCGGGTTGAATTGGACAAACCTCTCAACTTTTCTTTTATGTTTTCAAGTTGTACATATTATAGTATCAGTTAGTCAGGCATCGAGCTATTGGCATAAAATCTGGTCCACATTTGCTGCAGTAAGTTGGGAACTGGAAACTAGTTCTTAGAACTACAGTAGTTTAATTAATAAATAAGTAAATACTACATACATGCATAAAAATAAAATGGAACTGTATGACAGTATTTCGAATGATGTATATAAAATTATTTAGTCAGAAATGCATTGTAATAAATGAAATATGTTTGTTCTTGTTTAATATATGGTTAAAGAGAGATGATTCACCAAAAAATGCAATTTCTGTCATCATTTACTCATGTCATTTGTCTCATGTTGTTCCTGTTTGACTTTTGTTCTGTATACAGAGCACATAAGATCATATTTTGAAGAACATTGGAAGACATTAGCGTTCATTTTATGAACAAAAATTGTCAATGAAACCATTAAGGAACCAAAATCATTAAGAGGATACAGAATTGTTCAAATCTTTCCCATCTCTAGTGTGCATTATTAACTTTATAACTAAAATATTCAAAAACAAAAACATTCAGCTGTAGAAATGTGTATTGTTATATATCCCAGATGTCATCAGTCAAGAACCAGCTCCGAGACCAGCACCATTTTGGTGGAAAGGAGTAACTGTAGCTTATTTTGGACAAGACATGTAAAGCAACCAACCACCAAGGACGTATAATGTGTTATGCCAATGGGTCCAGTGCCTCGGGGCCTCTCACTGCCAGGGGCCTCCAGCTGAGATGCTAGCCACTGCTGATGTAAAATTGACATAGAAACAAACAGTGCTTGAATGTGTGCCAGTGACTACTTTTCAACCAGCCACAATATTATTTCCTCTTTTGCAGTGTACTACTCATATATTGTGTACATTCTTGTAAGTGCAATTGTATTTCTTTCACTTGCGACTATTTTTCTCATATTTGCATTTTTTTTTTTTTTTTTTATGGCATCTCACAATTGTGAAAACAATGGGCCTTCAAAGAGGCTGATGCCCTGGGAACTCCATAATTCGTCATTATCAACCACATTTATATGGGAAGATAAATTTTAAATCGGTAATGCTATAATAACAGACGGACTTCAAAGTGGTAGTTAATTTCAGTGTGCAAAGGATTAGAAGAAAAAGTTAGTATTTTGTGGTTAGAATATTTCATAGACATAGTGCTCCAGTGTGTAATACAGTTCTGCTCAAGGACATCTAATTTACTAGCATTTACTCACTACTAACTGCTTCATACAAAATATGTCAAAATATTCAATACCATGAATGTTGCAAAACATGCTCTGAAGCTTTCACCATTAACAGCCTTGTTCCTTGTATAAAACACTTTATTTATCTACAGATTGATCAAATCCTGTGCACTCTAAGTCTTAGATGTTGTGTTGCAGCCAATCAGATTGAATCAAGTGATTTCGGCTTCGATCTTTAAAGGGGTCATATGATGCAATTTAAAATTTTCCTTTCTCTTTGGAGTGTTACAAGCTGTTCGTACATAGATAAGATCCCTAATTTTGCAAAGACTAAAGTCTCAAATCCAAAGAGATATTCTTTATAAAAGTTAAGACTTGTCCAC
>NW_015546044.1:370443-373120 GCF_001515605.1 Sinocyclocheilus anshuiensis | reverse complement strand
TTAAACCGCATAAACATTTCATTACACCAAATACACAACATAATGTTCTTTTTAGCAACGTCATATGAACCCTTTAAAATGGTGAAATATGCATCAGATGGACCTTGGGTTTTTATTGCTGCACTTATACTGGTTAAATTAATAGATCTGTCTAGTGTAATTTCACATGCTGTTATGGAGATCTACTGTATATACATTATATATAGGACATCACTTACATTTCATTGAATTATGGAAATCCGATTTTCAGTTTACAATTTCCATTTTGAATCAGTTATTTTAATTGGGCAACTTGATGTAGAAATTTGTTACATCAAAAGAAACCTGATAATTGAAATAATTATTGCACTCGCTCTCAAGCTGTGTTCAGTAACTGGAGTATCAACAGTATTTAAAAAAAATAAAATAAAATAAAAAAAATACCCTTCATGGATATTGCCAACACTTGGTGATCAATGAGATGCATTTTAATGGAAAATAACGATCGTCATATTTGGGAACTCTGGACAACAGTTCTGCCTCAGATGTGTTTTTCATATGGCAAATAGACAATAAAAGACAACAGATGAATAAGGGCTTTCCTAATCTATGTCGCATTGTTTTGAAAGTCTGGTGCTTGTTTCAACATTGTGGATTTTCTTTTTATTTGTTGTATTTATTTTGTGAAATATTGATGAGGGTGGGCGAGACAGCGGGCTGCACTCTTATTTTACAGCCTGCTTTAATGAAAGTGCACTGCGTTTCTTCAGTGTTTTATTTCATGAAGCACAATTATTCTTTGCACACCATATCCCGCCACTAATCTTCGCACCGCACACATACAGGCACAGAGGCATTAACATGATTAATTCATTTTCAGCCAAATAAGATGGCTATTTGTATAATAACACTCAAAGACATCATGCAAAGTGAAGGTCTTTTGTTTAACAGTTCTTCACACACTGTAGATTTGGAGAGCACGTTTAAAGGAGTTGTTCACCTGAAAATGAAGATGTCATTATTTACTCAACCTTATGTAATTTCAAACCTGTGTGCCGTTACTTATGGGTTTGAACGCAAAATTTTAATTTGTGAAGAAATCTCTTGCACTTTTTGTTCTCTGTGCAGTGGTTAATGGACCATAAACATTGTGTGTGTTTGTGTGTGTGTGTGTGTGTGTGTGTGTGTGTGTGTGTGTGTGTGTGCGTGTAATATGAATAGAGTGGGTATAGAAAAGAATCACCCCCTTTAAAATCACATTTTGTTGCTTTGCAAAAGATCTCCAGGATAAAGTTGGGGATGGACACAAGTCAGGAGATGGATCCAAAAAATAATCAAAAGCTTTATCAATGCCTAGAAGCACAGTGAAGTCTATTATTAAGAAGTGGAAGGTATTTGGTACAACACCGATCCTCCCTGGACCAGGACGTCGCTCCAAACTGGATGCCAGGAGGAAATAAATTAATAGTAAATTAAACTCCATTCCACTTTTTAGCTACAGCCTTTAATTCCATGCTACTACTTCCTCAAATCCACACTTCCTCATTCCACTTGGCTCATTCAGAGTCCATATAAATTAAATTCCATTCTGTGTTTTCACTACTTGCACCTGCTGCACCCACAGCAAGGTAAGCGAAGCATCTTAGCATATGCTGCTCAGGTGGGTCTGGCTGTGTGCTCTGACATACTGTCACTAAACAAGCTGCTATTTAAGTAAATGTTCATCATTTGTTTGCTTGTTGTTTTCAAAGGCATCATGTAGTCTTTGTTGCAGCATTAAATTACAGTTACACTTACACTTTGTTGTTATAATGCTAACAGTTATCTGACATTTTTTCAAAGCATCTTACTAGACTTTTGTTGCTGTGTTCAGTTTTGGGAAACCTTGTCAGGTATGTGGTCACTTTTTTAGGCTACAAAAACAGTTGTTTAATTGAAAGGCACCAGAATGCAGGAAATGGCATCTACTCCAGTAAACTTTTCTGGGGCAGGACCCAAACACATTTATTTTTTTTATTTTTATTTTGTTGCTTCCGATGCTCATGAATACAGCTCACCATCCAAATAACAGCATTCCTCCAGTAAAGCATGGAGGTGGTAATGTCCTGTTATGGGGTGTTTCTCTGCAGCAGCAACTGGAGCACTTGTCAGGATAGAATGAAAAATGGATGGGGCAAAATACCATCAGATTCTTGAGGAAAATCTGCTGCCCTCTGCCAGAAAGTTGTCAATGGGAAGAAGGTTTACCTTCCAACATGACAATGACCCAAAGCACACAGCAAAACTGAGCACACAGTGGTTGAAGGAGAAAAATGTGAATGTCCTTGCTTGGCCTAATCAGACCCCAGACTTAAACTCCATTGAAAATCTGTGGAATGACTTGAAGACCACAGTCCACAAACAGTCACCATCAAATTTAACTGGACTTGAGCAGCTCTGGAAAGAAGAGTGGGCAAATAATGCAAAGTCTAGATGTGCAAAGTTAGTAGAGACGTATCCCAACAGACTAAATGCTGTAATTAAAGCAAAAGGTGGTTCAACAAAATACTGACACAAGGGGGTGATCCTTTTTCCAACTCAGTGATTCTGGTTTTATAGTTTTATTTTTATTTTTTTCTGACATGTTGGTGTTATATCTTTCACTTGGATGTTATAAGTTGCACTGAGTAAATACAGCTGGATAAAACAAAAACTGTGT
>NW_015546044.1:368160-368329 GCF_001515605.1 Sinocyclocheilus anshuiensis | reverse complement strand
TGTGATTATGATCATTTGATAAAATGAAGAGAGCTCGTTTGAGATTATTTTACTTTGTTGACTGTTTCCTATTCCGTCACGGAGACCACTGAAATTAAATGGTTTCTTTAAATGGTTTCGTGGTGCTCGTTGTTGTATTTTAAAACACAATTGCAATGTTTTCAACTGA
>NW_015546044.1:367360-367687 GCF_001515605.1 Sinocyclocheilus anshuiensis | reverse complement strand
GCTTTAATCGATTGCATCTCTTATCGACAATTAATCGATCATCGATTAATCGTTGACATCCCCAGTTGGAACGATTTTTTTTTTTTTTATATATATTTTTTGTTTGATCAAAAATACTGTAAAACATCTGTCAAATCTGAAATATTATTACAATTTAAAATAATATTTTCATTAATTCAAATTCATTAATTTAAAATGATTAATTTCCGAATATTTTGGAATTTAAATTATTATTCTTTGATGAATAGAAAGGTCAAAAGTACGGCATTTATTTGACAAAAAAATATATATATACAGTATATATATATATATATATATATATATATA
>NW_015546044.1:358451-367283 GCF_001515605.1 Sinocyclocheilus anshuiensis | reverse complement strand
TAAACATCACTTTTTTTTTTTTTTTTTTTTTTTAAGCATAGTAAATGAAACTTTTGGCGAGAAAAAAAGGCGAGAATATCCCCCATTAGTTTTATCTTGCTTGTTTCGCGTGACTTCCCTTCCTCTCCTGTTGATGGGGGTTGGACGCCTCATGCGTTTTTAATTAGATGAGGTGATTAGGAAATTGGGGGAGAGGAACATTAAAAATGGGATTAACATGGTTTTAGACTCCGGGAGACAGAATGGAATGAGAGCTATCTGCTGCACATCAGTCGCCTGATTTGGCCATTATTAGCTTCCTGTTCACAGTGAGTAGCACAGGATTACAACACAATGCTTGGCCAGGGAGCAAGAGGTAAATATCAAGACAATGTGGATAGAGTCCAGCTCTGATATTGGCATCCCATGTAGATTAAATCAGCTCTGTCTACTATATCTGTATCAGGCTGTCTAATCCATATTATAGACATGGGAGTAGACATCTGAGCATACATCCTCTGGCTTCCTGTTACTGTAGAACCACATGAGAAAACTTCATATTTCTGTAGCTATACTGTCGATAGAGATGCAGACATCACCTATTGTGTTATAAGTTCAAGTGGTGAAAACAGCATAAAAAGATGTCCTTGACTCATATGATGTCATGTTTGTGTACTTGAGCAGCCGCTTTTCTGGTAAACATTAACCAATGTGTCACATCAATGCATATCAATCCTTTCTTCCTGAAGCATGGGAAACAATCATATGCTACAGCAGCAGTCAGCCCTTTTATTTCCTTACTTTTCATTCTCTCTCTTTCTCAATGTCAAGAACATGGCAATAATCAAAAACGTGGTCTGGCTCCTTTGTGTTTTTCCCCTCAGATAATTACATTGCTATATCTCTATTGAGATTGAGGTTTTCATACAGCTCACTGGCCTTTATTTTTCAGTTATTAATACCTTTTCTTTTCATTTTGGATGGTTTCACAGGCATGCTTGAAGATGACAGCGAATGTTTTCCATCTGAAGCTCGTGTTCATCAAGTTAATGTGGCGTGATGTGGAGGAGGAACTGTATTGTATGTAAATGTATGTTTGAAGTCTTGAAATGATGGGTTGGTCGACTTTGAACTGGTGTATTGTGCACATTCTATTAGTGAAAGGAAATTGGGGGAATATCCAAAATAATGTTTAAAAATGTCTTATTCTGAGAACTGAAAACAAGGGGAAAAAGTTTTAATAATGCCCACTTTGTTTCAAAAAGACTGTTGAAGTTTTATATGTATATATATATATATATATTGAAATGCTTGAATGCAGACACGTTAACATCAGAGTCTCAATATTTTAGGTTAAAAAAACATTGAAGTAACACAGATTAAATAAAATAACTCATGCACGTTCAATTTCCCCGCTGCTGTAACGTTAGCAGTTTTACTAAAATACTATAGGCCTATGCATTTAGCCCTATGTGACGTCTGTTTGTATATTGTTAGTAAGCACACATAGCCTAAGTTACTATGATCAACTAGTCGAGTAGACAAATATAAATGTTTATTCATAACCATGCTAAAAATAAGTCAATGTTAGCTGATGCTAACTGTCTAGCTAACGAGCTTGCTGGTGCTAAATTGAGGTAATTTTTTTTAAATAAAGTCCAAATATTATAATTCAACCACCTAGTTGATTACATCTGAGA
This sequence comes from Sinocyclocheilus anshuiensis, assembly GCF_001515605.1. Classification (NCBI taxonomy): domain Eukaryota; kingdom Metazoa; phylum Chordata; class Actinopteri; order Cypriniformes; family Cyprinidae; genus Sinocyclocheilus; species Sinocyclocheilus anshuiensis. The sequence goes on along the minus strand of NW_015546044.1, from coordinate 365,604 downwards.
GAAAAAGAAAGGATGTGATGTTCAGAACATGGTAACTACAGTAATTATCAAAGTGGGAAGTGATGCCCTCGGGGGGCATTTGGCCAGGGGTGGTTTTATACCACAGACAAGGTTTAAGAAGAAAAAAAATCATTATGAAAATATAATGATATTTTCCTTATTATATTCATTATTTCCTTATTGGTTATTTTGGTAAAATCCCAGGTATTTTGAGCAATAGGATTATAAAAAAATATATGCTAATATAAAATTAAATGATAAAAGTAGCCTATATAAAACTGCAAAATAAATATTAATCTATCAGTACTTTTTACTTAAGTACATAAAAAATCAAGTACTTTTGTACTTTCACTCGAGTAAAATTGAAAACTGAGTACTTTTACTGGAGTAATATTTTATTATACGTATCTATACTTTTACTCAAGTACTTGATTTGTGTACTTCGTCCACCACTGGCTTTTGCCTCTTTGTCTTTGAACTCCACATTGAAATACTGCATTCAACTTTATAGTTGTCCCTTTTCCCAGTCTGTCCTCTCAGGATATACGTATGGGTAATTTGGTGCTCTGTCACATCGGTACAGATAACCGGAGGACTCCTGGATGTCAAGCTGAAGCTTGTAAATGCTGAACTCTGTAATAGCAGCCCTTTTGCTCAAAAATTGGCCCTTTAACTGGACTTGTCCTCACCTATCGTCCAAATCCCATCAACCCAACCCCTCCACCCCTGCTGACTGCAGTGACCCATAAAGCCGATTAGACCGGGCCCTTTGCAGTGGGCTTCTACTTCAAAGGAATGAGAAAGTGGGAAAGCCAGAGATATGGTAGAGAACAGGAATATTAGTTACAGGAATAGGTCTACAGGCTTCCTCCAAGCTAAAACAGAGGCAATAGTGGATGTGAGCTTCATATGCAGTGGTTTGATTCTGGGATTTAATGTTTACAATCAACCCTTACATAATACTGTAAACATCCCAACTTTCTTTGTCAAGTTAGCCCAACATGTATTCTGTTCTGTTCACCCAGCCGCTAGGCTAAAAACTACCCAAATTCAACCCAGTGATTTTTAGATATATTAACTAAAACCTTAACATTGAAATACAGCAAACTAAATGATCGTAAAACAAACATAATTTCAGTAGTTTAACTATTATCAAACTTTTTCCTTTATATTATAAATGTAATGTATAGCCAAATTACACTGACAAAATACACTGTAGAATGCAAGACCTTGGAAACATTTATTGGTGTTACATGGTGATCATTCATCTGCGTGTTTCCGAGTTCATGCTTTACCTTGACAGGTTTAGGAGCTCAGTTGTGAGTGGGACAGAGCGGAAAACGAAATAGCCTACTGTACCTCGTCTGAGGAGCTCACCTGAGTTGGCTAGACTTAACGTGGGGGAGGGTGCATTGTTTGCATTTTAATGTTGTGGGACATTCTGACAAACTTAATGTGTGATGCACAGTAACAACAACAACAACTGAGAAACATTTTTCCCTCACATTTTTAAACACTAACCAGTTCAAAAACTATACCATAATATAAGGTAAAGACAACATTTGAAGAGTTCATTTGCCAAAACAGATACATGCATTTTATACATTTTATAAATCATGGTTTTTTTTTTTTTGTGCATTTCAAGTAATATCAATCAAAATGCAGTTCAACAAAGTAGTTACTTGCTAAACCACTTGTTAAAGGTATTACCGCCTTTTAAATGTGTACCCTCGGTTGAGCCAGAAATCGTCTTGTTAGGCCACTCCACCAAAAAGGAAAGTGTTACGGAAATGTCTGAGTGAGTCTTTTGGTCATGTACAGTTGTTTCTACACATTAAACAAACATAGGACAATATTTAAACATCAGGGGGTGAAACTAAGGGAATTATGGCATCTGATGAACCCTAGTTCTTGAAAGTTTGAAAGTGATATTTCAACTCCGACCACCCAATTCCTGTCTTGGCCTTTCAGTGTCCTGCTTGAGAAAGTGAGGATCTGGAGCAATTTTGCAGCTCCTTTCTGGGAACCTTTGATCTCTAATCCGCTCTTATCTTGGTACAGGAATAAATGCAATGGAGGGGAGGAGGAAGCTTATACAGGTCCACTGTATCGCATGTTACCTTATTTTAAAGCTTTATTTAAACTTTCTTTCCTCTTTTTTCTTTTTCTTCTTTGAAGAAGTAGGGTTGGCAGAAAATTGATCTTTCAGAACTGGTCCGCCCTGGCAGGAGAAAAAATGAAAAAAAGTTACTGTATCTCCATGTGCTGAAGCAACAGCACCCTTCATCTTTCATGGATATTGGACGTTGCATTAAATGAAACAAACGTGTCATCATATGGCTCTGGCAAAAGTCAATTGCGCTGACAGTAGCTGGAGCTTTGGGGGCAGAGTGTCACTCGTCGTCTCGGCCTGAAGTGACAGCTGACATAATGTTTGTGTTGCACGCTTATGTAGTCACTTATACACTCACATAACTAATTAATACACAGCTGACCTACTAGAGAAAACCCTTGAGGTCAAGGTGTACTGGCAGGTTTCTGAGGCAATTTGGAATGACAAGTTAACCTGGAGTGCTGATGGCTTCTTGTTTGTCCATGATACATTGAGAGCCATTTCTTTACTGCAGTTGTTCTCATCTGGTGGGTCGTGACCTAAAACTGTTTTGTATGGTCACAGACAGCCTATGCCTAACCATGTCTTTAATAGTATTTTTTTTTATTAAAAATGTGAAGCTTTAAATATGGCTTCTAATTACATTAAGTCACTTGTTTTGATATGATCCAAGTAATACAATATATTTCGTCATGCCATACTCAATATGGTACTTATTATGAGAGCTTGTTCTGAAGCAAAACCAGTTGAGAACTGCTGAACAATATTTGTATTGTTTGATTTAGAATAGAATCTTTGTTATTTTAATATTATTTTTGAATTTTTACTATATTACATGGACAATGGAACATGGAACCTTGGGTTTAAGTGATTGCTAGAGCACAATGATGATTGCTTGCTCATTGCGGGCATTGAACCAACAACCTTTTTATGTCTATTTTTTATTATTTTGTCCCATACTCCAGTTAAAATATCTGAAAGTCCTATAAATAAGATACTTAAGAAGCTGATTATGCAAGATTGTTCAGAAATTAAAGTGTCTTTATGCGCTCGTATTAAATATCTTTAAAGGGGTCATATGATGCTTTTTTTAAAGATCATTATTTTGTGTATTTGGTGTAACAGAATATGTTGACATGCTTTAATGTTCAAAAAACACATTATTTTTCAAATACTGTACATTACTTGTAACACTCCAAAGAGAAAGGAAAACTTGAAATCGCATCATATGACCCCTTTAATACAAGGATATTTTGTCTTACTTGTAGCGTCTGCGTAGTATCATGCATGATCTTTGGGGTTTTATGGCTTAAGAGACCCTTTTAGCTTTTGACATTTGCATCTTTCAAAATAAATGTAAAGACAGAGCCCGAAAGGGGAACAGAGTTGTGTGACAGACACAGTGATGAAGCGGATATGTGTTTGCATTACACAAGCCACGGTTAAGACAGCTGACTCCACTGTGATCTCTCTCTCTCTCTCTCACACACACGCACACACACACAAAGCCAATGCAAGTAACCGTTTACAACTATTTAAATGTGTGTTTAAATTTCAGCCCCTTTTAAGGTGATTTTTGATTCTCAGATGATTCTCATTAGGTTGTGTTTAAGATTGATGTAAAATACTGCCATTCTTTTACTCTCCTCTCTCTTTTTCCTTACTTTGTTTCATTCTGTATATATGTGTTTTGCTTAGTTAGTTATATGTTAGATATAGTTTAATTTATTAAATCCCTTATATTCACGATCGATTGCCTCTGTTTGCTGCTCACAATTCGAAGTCAATTAATGTTTTGAACCCTTGCTACATATGTTAAATTACTGCTAGCACTGCATAAATAAGGAAAGATTATTCTTCCTTGGCCAGGAAAATAATCTTTCTTTGAATTGATAAATGATTATTTTGTCTGCTCGGTGGACGGACAGATCAAGTAATGGTAATATTGATTCTGCTAAAGTTAATTCGAAGATCTAATCTAAATATTTATTATTAATCATAACCAGTTATAATTAGTCATAAATATTTCCATTTTGAGCTGATTTACTACATACTCCACTATTACTGTAGTTTTCTCCCCACTTGATTTAAGTTAGAAATAAGTAAATATCTACTTTTTAAATGTGTATCTTGCTTTAAGGATTTTAAATGCATTTTTACTTAAAAAAAAAAACATGTCTAAAAAGATTAATTAAACCCATTAAAAAGACAAGAAGAGTTAGTCTCTACACCATTTCACCCAAAACGTTTCCAGAATTGAACCCAGGGCCTTAATAGTAAAAGCACAGAATCCCAAACACTAGACCATCAGGGGAAGCCTCTTTGGTGAAACCCCCATATCTAGTATTCCTTTTTTCATAATTACTTTACTTTCCTCCAGACATAAAATATTGTGCCCTTGAATTTTGTGTTTAAATAAAGAGCTTTATAGTACAGTATATCTGTATCTGCGATCTTTTCTCAACATATTAAATCTTGTTCAGTGCCAAGCAATGTCAAATAAAAAATCCATTCTTAATCCATTTAGGGAACCTCGCATGGACTGCGCTGCAACCGTCTGGCTGGTTTGACCCAGACGGATCCATATTCATACGTTGCTAGCTAGTTTCACCTCTTCTGATTCCTTTTGGTATTAGCAGTGCGACATCAAACCAGCTGCTTCTGTCGCTCTCTACCACATTGAGAGTATAAGGATAGAGCTCGTTATATTGGTACCACTATAAGCATGAAGTCTAGAGGGGCTGGAGATATCCATCATTAACCGTGATGGGAGGATGTGGGAGTACAAACACTGAGCTGATGAGCTCCAGAGGGATGGCTTCTCTTAACCATTAGTCATGCATGGAGAACTCCATTGCTATTAGAGAAGCTTTCTTCCGTTTTTTTTTTTTTGGTGTGTCCTATTATCTAAAGCAGAAGGCTTATCTCGATTTGTCTATCCCTCCCTATCTCTGTATGTTAAAGATTCTTATTGTAAAGATATCAATAATTTGTTTTATTCTTTTATTTGGAAAAACAAATCCCAAAGACTTAAGAAAAGGGTTCTTACTAATAAGAAAGCTGAAGGGGGTCTGGAAATACTTTATTTTGAAGATGTTAATAGAACTTTTCAATTGGATTAAAAAATGTTTGATTAATCGTAACTCCCTTTGGAACCACATCCCACACAGTCTCTTTAACCAAATAGGTGGCTTAGAATTTCTGTTAACTTGTGACTTTAATATTTCTAAACTCCCTCCTAAATTGTCCAAATTCCACCAGCAAGTGCTTTTAGCCTGGAAAATTTGCTACTCACACAATTTCTCTCCTCACACCTCCTTCATTTGGAATAATGCCAATATAACGACTGCCAATAAATCTTTATTTTTAAGGAATTGGTTTAACAGGGATATTAATCATCTTATGAATATGTTTGATAATTATGGGAATCTTTTAACTTATGAACAATTCATGCGAATCCACAGTTTCCCTGTGCATTTTAAGGAATTTAATTCGGTCATTAAAGCTATTCCTCCTACTCTTGTTCATCTTGTTAAAAGTCATATTCACTATAACTCTACAATAATGACAAAACCAAAATTAATTTTAAACGGTCTTGAACTGATTGATAAAAAATGCAATAACAAACAGCCAGTTTCTGATTAACACGGAGCCCCTAAAGGGACATGGTGGTGGAAAAAAAATTCGGGGTGGGAGGAAAACTTTTTTGCGTTCTCTCGCAAAACTTTTGCGTTCTCTCGCAAAGATATTTGCGTTCCATCGCAAAACTTTTGCGTTCTCTCGCAAAGATATTTGCGTTCCTTCGCAAAACTTTTGCGTTCTCTCGCAAAGATATTTGCGTTCCTTAAAACTTTTGCGTTCTCTCGCAAAGATATTTTGTGTTCCCTCGCAAAACCAACTGGTTTTGCGAGAGAACGCAAATGTTTTGCGAGGGAACGCAAAAGTTTTGCGAGGGAACGCAAAGTTTCTCGAGGGAACGCAAAAGTTTTGCGAGAGAACGCAAAAAATCTGACAAATATTTTTTCCTCCCACCCCAAATTTTTTCACTCAATCTGATTTTTTTCCACCACCATGTCCCTTTAGGGGCTCCGTAGATTAAAGACGCATGCTGTATATCAGTGCACATTTATGTGGAAGCACCCTCTCTCTTTCACTTTTTTTTCATACACACATTCAGGCCTTTTTGGAGATGCAATTATGCATTGCCAAAAGGATCTGTGCCAGCAATCCTTTTCTTTTCTTTTGGGTAGAACCCAGCTGTGCAATCCATGTCCTTTGTTAATGCTGTCAGCATAGCTTTCAGTTGAAAAGTAGATCACAACAGGTTAAAACTTCAGCAAAAATACTAATTTTGAGGGCTGCTGCTTTGTCCGGTTCCACCTCTCTTATGTTGTAGTCTGCAGTCTTTCCAGAGGCTGTGGAATTAATGAGGGAACATTAACAACAGTGGTACTGTTTTCTTAATCTTGGCCTAATTAACTGACATTCCTTTTTCAGATTGCAGCAGTTTCCACTGGAAACTACATGGCTGAAGATTCAGCCAATAAACCAACAAATAGGTCAAATGAGTGGGTAATTATTTGCTGCTGTTTGCTGAGTGATTCAGCTTAGACTCCGTCAGAAGTAGTTTTGTACCCCGAGCATCTAGCCTAACGATTTGACATTGGTAACAAACGGGGAATAAGTATCACCGCTACTGTTCTAGCCTGTTTCATCAAAGGTACCTAATCTAAGATCAATGTATGTAGCAGATTCACACCTTTTTAAAACACTTAAAAGGTTGCGTTTCTTCGAATGCAATGCTTTAGTGGAAAAGAGCCTCAGTTACAATGTTAAATCAGTCATTTTATTCACCACCGGCAGCTGCCTCCCAGAAAATGCTTTGAATTGTATTGAAAAAAAGTTTGATAAAGTTTCTTAGTACATAAATCTCCATTTTAAAGTCTATGTCAGTGTAGATATTTCATTATTTTGCTAAGTGGAACCTAATCTTTCATGTGAAATATATAAACTTTGAAAGCATCATAAGAAATGAGTTTT
>NW_015546044.1:349097-357484 GCF_001515605.1 Sinocyclocheilus anshuiensis | reverse complement strand
CCTTCATCTGTTTGATTTTTGAAGCCAGCATCTAAATGAAAAATATAACACAAATCAATAATTTCAAATGTGAATTTTATTAAATTATTAGTGTTTTTCATCAGGCCAACATGCTACATATTATATATATATATATATATATATATATATATATATTAAACCATACGCAGAACCCATGATGGAAGAAACAAGCCAGGTACACCACGAACAACACCTGAAGAACAGCCCATACAGAGGTTCACACACAGACAAAACAATTAAAATGATACACATACATTTTGATTATATATTTTGTGATATTTAGTTTTTCTCTCTCTCTCTCTCAATATGTATACACTACTGTTCAAACTCAAATGTTGTGGTAAGTAATTTTTTTTATTAATATGAATACTTGGTCTAATACTAAATTGGCCAAATGTGACAGTAAAGACAATTTTTTAAAATTAAATTAAATAAATAAAAAAATAATAATAAAGTCTTCAGGGAAAACTTTATAGTGCTAACCGAATCACAACCTGCAATGCTGTTCAGCTCAAAGATGGCTGTATTATGTTCACTTTATATTACTGCTGTTTTCCACTAAATTTCCCCTTTGGGATGAATAAAGTAGCTAATATTTGAATGGATTGAAAGTAAGCACCATCATAAAAAAAATACAGTATTCCACATTTTTGACATTACTGTGGGATATAGTTTCATTAGTTGTGACTATAAAACTGTAAAGCCAATTTCAAAGACTATATTCATAAATCATATTAGACAAAGGATTTGTTGAACCTTAATGAAGAATTTTAAGACTTAAAGGGAATATTAAAAATCCAGAAATGTTATAGTATTTTTATCGCTACATAATGTAACTTGACATTTATTAAAGCATTTCTGTATGTATCATTTGAAATATGCATTTATTACCTAAATCTGTTTGTCTGTCTTTCATTTAATTTCATTTAATTTCATTCAATGCACCTGATTTCTTTTTCTTTCTATCTTCAATAATAACTTGCCATATTCCAGTTTGTATAATACAAGAAAAGAAAACAAGAAGTGTGTATACATGTTCAGTAAATCAGTTCCAATTAAGCAAAACCTTCAAAAATTCTTAAAAGAAATCTTGATACTTTGAAGATTCAGACTGCATTATTATTTAGACCCAGTTTCTATATCAATAAATAAATAAATATACATTGTTCACAGCACTTACAACGCTGCACAATGTGACATCGACAATTTGATATTCTGTTTGCATACATATTCAGTACTTACGTTGCATGACAAAAAACCCTAACGAGGACATAAATGCTTTACAATTGGCTTCTGCCTGTGAGTTATTAAACATCTTCAGAATATTCTTGATGCATTTTCCATGATTAAGATTAAGGGCTTATTATTCGGTTTGTGAATGTAAAGGACAGATGTTATAATGAATATTAGAAACTATTTAAAAAGGGGTTGCATATAAAGTTTTTAAAAGTTTTTAAATTTTTAAAGGAAGCTAGTGGAGTTGAGTCAAACCTATCGGGAGCTTTGCACAGCACTGCACTGTATGGGGCGATATATCAGAAGATCAAAAAAGAGCCACGTAAAAGCATGCCTGGAGTTTGCCAAAAGCAGTATTGTGACCCAATTTGCGATTTTAGTAAGATGGTTTTGTCAGAGATGTAGATACCTGCAGTAAATGGTTGTGGTGGTACTTTATACAATTTTTGTATATAAAGGCATACATATTTATACATAAATTGTAGACATATCGATTATGCATTTTTTGTGTGTGTGTGTGTAAGAAGCCAGAATAAATAAGAATGTGGAATGCAGCACTATCATCCTAGATTATCTTAAAGCTTCCACTGAAATGTTTCCTTCTTCCTGTAGACACTTTTGTGTGTGTGTGTGCTCTCATGTGCACCTGCTGTGTGTCTGTTTTGTCAGAGATGTAGATACCTGCAGTAAATGGTTGTGGTGGTACTTTATACAATTTTTGTATATAAAGGCATACATATTTATACATAAATTGTAGACATATCTATTATGCATTTTTTGTGTGTGTGTGTAAGAAGCCAGAATAAATAAGAATGTGGAATGCAGCACTATCATCCTAGATTATCTTAAAGATTCCACTGAAATGTTTCCTTCTTCCTGTAGACACTTTTTTGTGTGTGTGTGCTCTCATGTGCACCTGCTGTGTGTCTCAGCTGGATGTAGATTGTATTTGATTTGTTATAAGGGTCTTCAGTTTTGAATGGCACTTGTCCTGCTTTAAGTCACGAGCTCATCTTACGTCACCGGCGACACTTTCACTGGCTTATCACTCACTCAGCTCATGTAACTCAAGGGTCTGGAGTTGTCTTACTTTCTGTCACTCTATGTGCTCTTTCCCGACTGTAATCTTTCATTTGTCTCATGCACAGACTCACACACAGCGGATCCATACGTTCTAGGTGATTGATCACTTTAATATGTATCACAGTTGATTCACTTCAGCTCGTTCTGACTTTCCTCAGAGTACGAGATGTAACATAAAAAATATAAATCAATGAAGCTGAATGAAGACAGAAAACACTGAGGAGGAGAAAGAAGCCAATGATATATCATGCATGCACACCAAAGAATAAGCTCTGGACAAAATCCAATCAAGAAGAACTCTGGGAAGAGCGATTATGATCTCTTGTGCCTCTCCACACTAATACCCACAGGGTATACCAGTCTGTCTTCTATCCCCACATCTCAAGCCTTCAGTCTTCTGATGAAAGAGTATAATAGATGATAATACCAGCCAAAGCATTTTTGGATTCAACAATATCATGTTACTCCCTCAGACATTTTCACCAAGTGCTGCACTATGGATACAAAGTCTTTTATTTTTGTATATTTTGTTTTCTCTATCCCATGTTTTTTATTTTTATTTTTATTTTATCATTTTATTTTATTTATTTATTATTTTTTTGAAGACTGCGTAATTGAAAGATGCACCGATCTTGTTTGTATTATCACTCTAGTGTAGTTTCAAATGTTTTTGTCCATACTGTGAATGTTAGCTCAATTTTATTTTAAAATATCTTGTGAGTGAATGATGACAGATTTTTTTTTTTTTTGGGTGAACCTTTAAATCAGCATCTACCTAAATTTGTGATAAAAATGGTTTATAAATCTGGTCATTTTAAAAGAGAAGTTTCCCTGTGGTTTTCCACTGAAATAAAAGCTGTACAATTTAATGTTTACAAGCTAAATAAATAAATTGTATTTTAATTGTACTCTTGTTGTAATAATAATAATAATAATAATTATTATTATTATTATATAACATTTTAAATTAAAAAACTGTAAAAAATATTTAATAATAAAATGTTTAACAATATTTAATAATAATATTAAATATTTTACATATTTTACAGTTTTAATAATATATTTATGCCGTTGAATGAATGAATGCAATTAGATATTTCCCCATCAATGTGCACAAATTTTAGAAATCCACACATAATTTTTCACATCATTCTGTGTTGTGTTGGTTGATGTGCTTAATTGTGCATAGAAATTGACATTTAGACTGAAAATGCATGCCATTTTTTGTCTTCACCGAAATTCTGTTCTGTGCTATTGTTGTGGTGCTGCATAAATTACACACTTCACCTTTAATCTCATGTAATGTAATGTGTTGTCATTTGGATGTTAAGGTTCTAGCATGATTTATGTGCGAGCATGCTAGCAGACCTCTGACTCGCTGAAAGCAATGGGGGCAGATGGAAATCAGTTCATATTTCTGTGCTTGATATATGCTAATATGCCAGGTTCCCTCTTGGGGCATGATGAGTATGTAGATGGATGATAGAAGATCTAATAATCTTGCTGTTGTGATACTGATTATAACCAGTGGGCTGGCACAGAGAAACTACCTTCACAAGATGCAATAATGAAACAGTATCTCCTAAGGGTCATGTTTCCGAATCCCTCCGATATGCACCTTTGCCCTTTTTTGATCTGAGGTGGCGTTGAGTATTTTGATGTATGACTTCAAGGTGCATTAGCATTGTCTCGACAAGCCCTTCTTCCTGTAAACAGCAGGTTAATGTCTCTCTATTCCTCCTCTTTTTATTTGGCTAAGTCTGACAACTCAGTCTCAGGTTTACTGTTGACATTTGCGTGGCGGCTTTCTCGTTTATCAACAGGGGCCTGTGTGCCGAGAGGTTTGGGAAGGAGGGGGTAAGCTCTCATAAAGCCGGTGCATTCAGCTGCTTCTCAGCAGATAGCTCTATCAAACCTACCCACCCCCTACAATCCATCAGTTTGAATCCATCTTCATAAAGCCGCAACTCAGAGAGAAGCGACAGAGCTGAATCGCTAACTCTAACACGTAATGTGCTAAACATTGAAATTATATTCTCATAAATACCATAAATGTCAATCTTCCGGTGGGCAGAAGGCATTGCGTTGTGTTTTCCCAAGCATCCTTGCTTTTTGCGCGCAGACTCATGTAAACAAACAAGTACCCGTGCTCAGTTAGAGGCCGGACTGGAGGGATGCCGACACAGATACAGATGTCATCTGTGTGTTTTTCTGGTGTGTTTTCATGTTGCGCCGGTTCTCTCATGTCCCCCAACATAGAAAAAGAGACAGCTGTGGGAGAGGCCCCCGCTGCGTGGGTCTGAAAAAGCACGAAAAGAGTAAATATCAAAACGCAGTATCTGTAGTAGAGGATGCACACTGCACTGTCAGCGGCTCTTTAATGCACACAAACTCAGGTAGCAGTAGGCAAATGGATGTCACTGTGTTTCAGTGAGGACTCAGCTAGTGCTTTCCACCCCACTGCTATCGCTGCCTTCATCTCTGAGACTCAGTTTTTGTCCAAAGAGGAAGAGAGAAGCATGCAAATTAAAATTAGATGACACTTATTTTTTTTGCATTAAAACTACAACCATTGTAGATTTTATTATTTTAGTTGAACTTCAATCTACATATTAAAAGTAGCTTGTTATATTGAACAAAGCAGTATTTAAAGTTGCAGTCCGTAAATATCCACACTGGTGCGGTGACTGACTGCCACACATACTCTTCAGAACATTAGATTCATCCGAGCTGGAGCCGTGCCGCCACACAACCCACGCAAGCTAGATAATTCTGCACACAGCTGCAATTCCAGGTTTTCAAACAGAGATGGTGACAAAGAGGCAAAACTTACGGACTGCAGCTTTAAGTATAATGAATAATTTATATTTTCACATACTTTTTTATATTTGTTGTGCATAATTATATTATATTTTGGTCAAATGCATGGTAATTTGAATATTAATCTAATGCATATAAAAAATCAAAAAGATGAAATATACAACTGAGCAAAAGTTTTGGGTTGGTATAATTTTTAAAATGTTTTTGGAAAGAAATATCTCATGCATTTATTTGATCAAAATACATAAACTGTAATATTGTGAAATACTGATACAATTTAAAGAGATAAATTAAATATAAAATCATAATTTTTATTACTTTTATGAATTTGCTGATTTTGGTGCTTTTATTATCAATGTTTTTTTTGTTTTTCTTTGGGATTTTTTGATGAATAGAATGTTCAAAAGAACAGCATATATATATATACAGTATATATATATATATATATATATATATATATATGCCATGGGGAAGAAAATAGGCTAATCACTCTTGTTTGTGGAAGGAAAAAAACAGCCCAGTCTTTAGTGATAAGCCTGTGTGTGTGTGTGTGTGTGAGAGAGAGAGAAAGAGAGAGATAGAGAGAGAGAGAGATAATGTGTCCAAGGGTGTTTGCTGCCCTGGCAGATTGAATTTTACCATTAACATGTGCATGAAATATGAACAACACTGTTACGTAACAGCATACAATTCATTTTTCTCCTCTCGCTATTTCTTATTAATCCTTGAGTGACTGTGAGCTATTGACTGGAAGCTCTGTGCTGACATTGTCAAATGCTTTGCCATTGGCTTTGCAGGTACAGTCTGTTAAACATGGAGAATGTGCATCAGCTGCTAGAATCTTAATTTGTTCAGATAATTTTCAATTTATCAAATGACTTAATGAGTCTTCAGTTCAGAAAAAGGGTTTTGTGTGGATTTACTTGGGCACTGTTGTGGATTTGATGTGGCATTTGTAGCATTGTGGTGTAATTCTTACTATCATGGTAGTTTCACTTGGTCACTTAATGTGTTTTGACCAATTTACATTTATATAATTAATACAAATAAATGTGTCTCTACAAAATCCAGTCTACTCTTCAAACAGCTTACTTCCATAATGATGATAATGGTAATGATGGGAAGGCTTTTTTAATGCACTTCATTTTTATATTATACATATTAAATGTAATATTTATTAAATAATATTGTTTATTTTTGCAATTAATAAAACATGTAATATAAATATAAATGTAGATTGAAATATATAAAGAAAATTATAAAGAAAATAAATATTGACATATATATATATATATATGTCAATATTTATTTTCTTTATAATTTTCTTTATATATTTCAATCTACATTTATATTTATATTACATGTTTTATTAATTGCAAAAATAAACAATATTATTTAATAAATATTACATTTAATATGTATAATATAAAAATGAAGTATATTATGTCACACTTCACACTTCTCTAGTAGTTTCGTCTGTGTGTGTGAAGACAGTGGCGCAAATCCGTGAATGAATGTTCCGAAGTTTGAAACAGAAAATAGTGGTTTTCATCTTGCCACTTTCTTGGTAAAGAAAACACATTTTTACTCAAATTAATCAAAATGGATTTATAGCGTTTTGGAACCAAACTCTATATATATATATATATATTAGTGCTGTCAACGTTAACGCATGCGATTCATTTTACAATCCTTAACGCGCTAAAATAATTTTACGCAATTAAAGCAAAATGACCCTTTAATCCAATTTTGCTTCTCTGCATTGACAGCCCTAATATATATATATATATATATATATATATATAAACACTGTCAAAGTTTGTTTGTATTTGCATGCTTGTTAACCTACAGATCTTGAGTCATTGCAGGCTCTTTTCCTACAGAGTCATTTGGATAATAAAGAGGTTACTGAAGGCCTCTATTGAGTTCTATATGAAACTTGTATTGCCTGCTTAACCAGCAGCACAGAAGGACATAAACTAGGTCTGAATGTGAATGCCTTAATGCTGTGATCTGTTTAGCATTAAAAACAGTTGATGCCTGTTATCCATTTTGTCACTGCAAATAGAAAGAGGCTCAGTGGGAGAATTGGTTTCAGTCAAAAATAAACGCGCAGCACATTCATTTCAAGATTATGAATGGCGTAAGTGTCCACAGGCAAAACTCTTGACAGCGGATGGATTGAATCGAGAGCACATGAACATGCAAATGCAAAAAATATGTAGAAACCAGTGATTTGCGGACTGTGACATTTAATTCATATATCATCTGGCAGGTGTTTTTTTGTTTTGTTTTGTTTTGCTTTGCTTTTGTTGGGTTGAGTTTTCATTCATTCCCTCACACACCCACTTACCGACACACAAATGTCTGAACACACTGTCCTATCAAGCCCACACCGTTGTGATTTTGTTATCTATGGTAAAATAGCAATGGATCCTTTTTATGGACCTCTTTTATGGATCCTCTGGGAAAGCTCAATTACACAGCTGCATCCACGAGTGACCTTGGAAGCTAATTTGTTTTTTCCAGTTAACTACAAATCCAAGCAAACGGGTGATGAGGTGGATAAAGAAATACTTATTTATTGTTTCTGTAATCTTTAATTTTTATTATTATCATTTACCTAGCAAAGGCACATGTGGAATAGGTCGGTCATTTTTGCTGTTGCAGATATGGGGAAAAATGCTTATTTTAATATACATCTCAGTGGAAGTCCGTAGCTGAGTATTTTAATTTCTTACATGTTCAGATATTGTCCTGTAAATCTCAGATTTATTTGTTAATTTTAGAAATTCTGTGTTCAATGGGTGTTTTTTTTCCCTCTATGTGGTCTTATATCATTTCTTGAACAAGAGAGTATTATTACATGTTGTTAAAGGGTTAGTTCACCCAAAAATGAAAATTAGGCTGCGTTTTACTCACCCCCAAGGCATCCTAGGTGTATATGACTTTCTTCTTTCAGACGAATCCAGTTGGAGTTATATTAAAAATTGTCTTTGATCTTTCAAGCTGTTTAATGCCACTCAGCAGGTGTTGCATGCATCAGTCCAAAAGAACTTAAATAAAAATCGCCCATCCATAAAAAAAAGTCTCTCACACGGCTCCGGGGGGGTGAACAAAGGCCTTCTGTAGTGAATCGATGCATTGCAGTGGGAACGAGAATACCCACTGCGCCATACTACCAAGTCCCTGCCTGTGTGTGTATCTTGCGAGCACATCACGAAGAG
>NW_015546044.1:346231-348559 GCF_001515605.1 Sinocyclocheilus anshuiensis | reverse complement strand
TAGCCGAGGTCCTCTTAGACAAAATAACGGTCCGCAGATCCGTTTTCGGTCTAGAAGACCCTGACTGAGAGCATGGCCCCGACCCCCGATCTTTTTGTGGAGGAGTGTGGGTTGCAATGCTCTGATTTTTTTTTTGAGACTGGCGATATGAGGAGCTTGATGGCTTGGGCTGCTCCCGCTCAGCAGCCCCACCCCTGACGGCAACAGCGGGACCGCTGCCAGCGGGATCGCGAGCCTGGCCGCTCTCATCAAACACAGCCAGGCGAGAGCGGAGCGTGCGCAGCGAGAGTAACTCGCAGTGATGACAATCAGCTCCTCGAAAGCTGACCGTGCATGCTCCGCTCCCAAACAAACGACACACAAATCGTGTGTATCCCCCGCCGCCAGATATCGTGGGCAGGGAGGAACACAGCGTTTGTAATGCCGTTCGCTCGCCATAGACTTTTTCATGATTGTTTTTTATATATGCTTGTGCGAACAGACAACAGTAAATAGACAGACACATACACACATCTGCCGGATGCGCTTTTATACTTTCTGGTGCTTACGTCACCCCGCCCATTGGACTGATTTGACACGTGCTTCAGAACGCGGTCACGCAAGGGCGTTCCCAAAGCGACTTCGACGCAGCTCGAGTTCCTGAAGGGGAAATATCCATATTCAAAAAAATATATATTAGCTTTTTTGTTTTTTTTAGCTTTTTAGTCAGATCTTTGGAAAAAATCTTAAAAGCTTTAGAGATCCGGACTCCATTGTAAGTGTATGGAAAATATATTTTAATTTTTGGGTGGAAAAAAAGAAAGTCAATTTCCATTAATGAGGCTGTTGGTAGATTTTGTAACTGATAGAGAGATCTAACACTTCTGTTAATGAGCCGAGAAAAAAGAGGCCAAATATTACATGATTAATCGCCTTGGCCAATATATAATTTCGTCACTACTTATGAGGTCACGTCTGTATGTTTATAGCTTTATGTGCCATGTTTTAGGAAGAGAACAGGGACAGACAATAACCATAGGATGTAGAAATGATTGAAGAAAAAAAAAAAGATTGAGGCTAGGCCTGCTCCATCCAGAGGGCAATTTCTTTCAATCAGTGTCTATATTATATTTTCTGTAAAAAGAAAGAAAGTGAGGTGGAAGAAAAAGAAAGAAAAGCCTCCTCAAGATTTAACAAGACTGTGCTGTGGAGCCAAAGGGCATCTCATGAATAATGAATGATGGCGCAATGGAAATCAGTTCCTCTCCTAACTCTCTCAGACTCCTCCCCCTGCTGCTTTGGGGCCCTGGCCATGTTTTCTCTTTCAACCACATGTGCTATATGTTTTAGTTTTTAATTTTTTCTTCATTTAAACTAGGGCTGCACGATAAATTGCATGCAATTGTCATGCGCATCTCGTCAGTAAAGCCGGTTCCGTGATTAGTAGTAAATCTCCATCACGTGCATTTAATACACAGAGCCGTAGTTCACTGACAAGCTACGTAATATCGCATTCATAATTGAAGGTAATTCATCTGCGATTATGAGCTTGATATTGCGTAGCTTGTCAGTGAACTACGACTCTGTGTATTAAATGCCGCTCCATCTGAAAGCACATGATGGAGATTTACTACTAATCACGGAACCGGCTTTACTGACGAGATGCGCATGAAAATGGCATGCGATTTATCGTGCAGCCCTAATTTAAACATATGTTACCCTGACAGTGTTTGCACAGCTATGTACATACAATATAGTACACAACATCTAACAACAATCATCCTATTCTTGTTTTGCCCTAAAGTTTTTATTTTTTATTTTTTATGACATAATGTTGATGAGATGAGAGTAGTGGAAAAGAGAGGAATTGTGAATGCGAAAATATGGCATCATGAGCTTGTATGCAATTTATTTATTTTTTGGTCTGGTTGCGTGTTAACACACAATTACATGTGGTTGGTCACTTTTTGTGTCAATGTCATCTTCCTGTTTCTGTGGGCGATTTAATTTATTTATTTTTTGGCCCGATTAAGTGGGACCATATTATAGAAAGAATAAAAAAAAAAAAAACATAGTTTTTTCTTCAGCTTTCATCTCCATACCCCCCCCCCCCCACACACACACTCTTTTTTGACCTTTAATCATTCCTTAAGGGCCATAATTGTGATTGGTGATTGGTAAACTCAACAGGAGAGACATTGGAGACGCTAAGTGAATCTAATAGCAGTCCACAGGCAGCAGGATTAAACCACATGAAGGTCAAAGCTTTTACCCATGCCGTATTCTCTTCTTTCCCGAGTCCTAATTCCCAGCTCTGGACTCAGCGGTTGGGAGTCTGATTTGTTTTGT
>NW_015546044.1:343933-346194 GCF_001515605.1 Sinocyclocheilus anshuiensis | reverse complement strand
CTTTCCACACCCCCCTCTCTCTCTCTCGCTCGCTCTCTTATGATTCACAGTCATTAAAATACTGGAACTTTGGAGCTTTAAAGTCACCCTGACCCATGCTCAGCCACCGGGCCTGAGCAGAATATAAAACATCGGAGTGATTGATCTGCTTAAGTATCTGCAATTAAGCCGCCACTGTGTGTGAGACAGGCACTGTGCAGTGCCACAGATCCCAAAATCAACCTCTACCACTGCAGACCACTGCAGTCTGCAATCAAACACGGACAGCGAATGGAGGGATCGAACATGAAAGAACTTAATCACTTCTTGCCACATTTTCAACCCTTCTGTTTGAACAGCGAGAACAGAATCGTTGTCGTTAGGCCATTTGGCTCGTCAAAATCCCCCCTTTTTTTTTTTTAGGTTTGGCCTTTTCCCAAAGTTCTAAACATCTGACTTTTTTTTTTTAGTCAGACGACCTCCAATTGTTTTTACCATGCGATGGTATCAAGGCCGATTAACCTTTCTGCTGATATTTATTTGGATAGTGATAAACTGAGTGCCGACTCGATGTCCATGAGAGTCCCGTGCCCTTGAATTCCCCACTCCGATGCTATAGAAATTTTCGATTACTCTAGGAAGTTCATTGGATGGGGATCAAGAACTCATTTGAAGCTGCACTCTTGAGGCACGTCTGGGCAAAATCTAATACTAAGAACAAGGGTGAAAGGGGGTATTGAACTTGCAGTGATACCCTTAAATCGTCTTCCATCAATCCATGTTTGACTTTCAGATCTCTTTGCCAGGTGCAAATTGTTTCTCTTAAAAAAGAAAGGAAATAAAAGAGTGAGACGGGGTGACACCAGGGTCACCAGGCTCTTCTCTGCTTGTCCTAATAGCATATTTATGAGTGCTGTAATCTATAATGACATTTTCGATACCACCCCCATTCTGTTACTTACACGATCCTGATTCATTCCCTGGGATAATCACTATACGTTAATGGGGGTGACTTGAGCCTGAATTTCTTTTTAACTCAAATGGACACGTCAATTGCTGAATTGCGGGATGGACATGAGAAAGCGAATGAGAGTGATTCTTTAAAAAGATTATGACTGTGGGGAAACAATGGGGAAGTGTGTTTTATGTGCTTGACTTGCGCCATCATCTTTACTACTTATGTACTCATGTTTTGTGTATGTAGCTTCACTTACGGATGCTGAGTCTGCCTGGTAAACTTAATTATACATATAATCTCATTGTGCAGGTCTGGCTTTAAACTCATGTCCATGAGTGCACTTTCAAGTTAACGCTGTAGTATTTCCTGTCTGGTGACTGTAGTCCATCCATCAAATTGATCTGGGAGATTTCCAGGTCTGCCTTCGAGTTTATCAGCTCCAACGAGGCACCTGTGAGATCATTAAATCTCTGTGAATACGAATTGGAATGGGATAAAGGTCACCATGTGTCTCATTTTCAGGAATTGTCTACTGTCAGTCAAAAACTTTAATGATTTATTGATGGCGATGCTTACATGTTATTTAAAGTGGTCTTCTGATCGTAAAAAGGTATTTTTATGAGTACTGTATATTATAGCCACAATTTTACATACTATTTTAGTGTTAAAATAAATCTTAGATCAGATAAAGCTGAAAGTGACCATAGATTTATTTTTATTTAATTAAATTGTAAAATGGTTATTTAATGAATGAGACAGGCTTCTGTGTGGGCAATTTATGTGTTACTGTATATCCACAATTTTTATATATAACTGTGTAAAAATGGTTTAGATCATAATTTATTTTATTCAAATAAATAAGGTAACACTTTAGAATAGGGAACACTCATTCACTATTAACTATGACTTTTCCCTCAATAAATGTTTAATTTGCTGCTTATTAATAGTTAGTAAGGTAGTTGTTAAGTTTTGGTATTGGGTAGGATTAGAGATGTAGAATAAGGTCATGTAGAATAAGGCATTAATATGTGCTTAATTAGTACTAATAAATGGCTAATATTCTAGTAATATGCATGCTAATAAGCAACTAGTTAAAAGACCCTAAAATAAAGTGTTACCAAATAAATAATACTGGAGAAAAAATATTATTTATTTATTTATCTATCTATTTATGTATCTATACAGTATATTAGTGCTGTCAAAATTAACGTGTTAACGCATGCGCTTATGTTTTTCAGTTTAACACATAAAAAAATATTTCACACAATTAATGCAGGGCGGAGCTAGGGTTGGTCACCTCACTCACAACTGCTGCTTCTGCCTC
>NW_015546044.1:338202-343905 GCF_001515605.1 Sinocyclocheilus anshuiensis | reverse complement strand
TTTTTTTTCTTGACAAGAATTGGTTTTATTTAGATGCAGATCGTCTTTATGACCACATCAAATGGCAGACTTTCTAGACGCGCACTCCAACTTCGCCTCAGCACCAGACGCTAGTCAAAAGAGCATGGAAATGGTACAAGTGACGAGGGAGCTTCAGTAGAACTGTGGTCAGATGAGATGTTGTCAGGCCATATGTCAGTAAAAATAAATTTTTCTGTCCTGTCAGCCATCATACTGTGCTCGTTGCACATGCTCTTCAATTGAAGGCATAAATGCAGTGGCATGAGCTGTAGCTTATATCAGTTCATATTAAATCGCAAAAGAAACTACGAGCATGCACAAGCATGTCGTAGTTATATATATATATATATATTAGGGCTGGGTTTTGACAGATTTCACGATTCGATTCTCATTCACAAGCTTTCGATTCGATTATCGATTCGAATCGATTCAATATCGATTATTTTTGATACATATGAGGTACAGTACATGCCAAAAGGAAAAAAAAATCTCTCAACGAATGCTGTAAAATATACATGAGAGTCAGTTGGTACTACATTATAATATTGAAGGTTAAAATGTGTGCTGTAACTGCTTAAATTGCACTTAATGAAGTTTTTATAATTAGGTTACAATGCTTAAATTGCACTTAATGAAGTTTTTATAATAATTAAGTTACAATTATTTAAGTTAGTTTTTTTTAAATATACACGTTTAAATAGTGGCTGTCATACAAACTTGGACGGATTTATTCAAACATAAATAAAACATTAAAGAACAGTAAAAAATTATAATGAATGTTATATGGTGCGTATATTTAGCTAAATGCTCCTCTCTACAGTTTATTTTTCTGGCTGACTAACGAGTTTGGTCACCGAATATGTTTTTTCTGAGGTAAATGTGATGTTACATGAATTGTTTACTAGCCTTTATATTGAAGTCTTTGCGCGGCTGAAACACTGATTGAGCGATTACATGAGACAGGATATGGATTGTAAAGTTGTACTCTTTCTTTTAACTTACCTTTGAATGTTTAGTCATGTTTATTTTGTGCTGAAACTGGTATTAATGTGGAGGAGATGATCAGTTCACATGCGCTATGTGCTGCCGTTTCTGTTGATCGAGGCGCTACAGCGATCTGTCACTCCACATTAAACAGCACCAAAACGGCATTTATTGTTTGAATACTGCAATGGACATAAATTGAAATCTGAGACTTTGTTTCATATTAAAAGTACCAACGCACAATGCTTATTGCGATTTATTGGATGGGAGGTGCGCTTCAATGTTCCTTCCATTAACTGAAAACGGGCTAGACTAATCGATTCTTGGGATTTAGGAATCGATATCGTTTGGTAAAAATGAGAATCGATTAAAATCGAGATATCGATAGTTTTACTCAGCCCTATGGAGAGGACCCTTAATGATTGTGTGTCAAGGTCAGTAAAGTAACTTGTCCTTTTTGCGATAAAGGTTAGTTTGGATTGTAAAATGTCATGTGGTGCAACTCCTCTGTAATTTAATATTTATGAATATACCATATATATATATATATATATATATATATATACTTATTGCATTGTTGTACTGTTTGATGGTTTTATTTTCATTGCTGTTGCTTGCAATGTCAAGATGCGTTTATTTACTTACAAAGGATCAGTTAGTTGATTGTCATGTTTTTATACATCAATATTTGGTACACTTGTGTGTGTGACTCACTTTATTAATTTACTTATTTACTTAAATGGGATAGTGTTTGGGTATTCAGGGTGGAGTTTCATGTCAAGTTGATGACCATAGCTGCAAATCCACCAATCAAAGTAATGATACCATGTCCTTCTCTTGAAGTTTCAGAGCTGAATGGTCCTAGGAGAACAAGTTGGCCAATCCCCTAGATGACTGATGGAGATGTTCTGTCAGTCTTGTTCCTGTGTCCCATGAGAGCACTGGGCCTGTTTCAGTTAATGAGCCCCAACTGCGCTAATGTGTATTAAAATAGGACTATGTGATCCCCTGCTGCTTTAGCATCACAGCGTTATGACAGGCACCGCTGCATCAGTAGCGCTGTGGTACACTTCATTCTCCATGATTACACCCTTGGGCTTCAAGCTTCGACACTACAACAGGTCCACGCACCTGCCAATCGAGAAAATATACTCTCGCTACAACACTGTGAGCGAACATATTCACTCTGATTAGACTCACTGTGTTTCCTCGACCACTGTCATTGTTGTACAGGGAAATGAAAAACAGGCAAAGAACATACTTGGCTTGTCAGAAGGATGGCATTTTCTTGTGAGATGTGCTTGAAAAGGAGCCATTTTTCTCTGCGCCAGTTCTCTGGGTTGCCATCTTAAACACAATGTGGCTCAATTTGGCTCATCTGTAATGAAAAAGCTCTTTCAGCTTTCAGCCTCTTTGCTATTATAGGGTAAATAAAGTGGTTTAGGGGTCTTGTCGTATGTGTGTGGAATTAGAAATTGTGAATCAGTCAGTAATGGGCATGTATACACTGCAAAATTAAAACCTCATTTAAATATTGCAGAGTACAGATATTTTTTTTTTTGGACCATTTTAACTTCTTTTTCTAGAGTAATACCAGACACTGTGTTTTCGAAAATAATGTAATTTACTCATTTATATCTCGCTCCAAACCCAATTAACTTTTAAGTCAGTCTTTGCAACACAAATAATCTATTTTGAATTAAATCTAAAGCACTTTTGTCCCTCCATTGAAAGTCCAGGGGCCTCATGTATAAAACTTTCCATAGATTTCATCCTAAATCTGTGCGTACGCACAAAAGCTAGATTTTGAGTACGTACAAAAGTTTTCAGATTTATAAAGCCATGTGTACGCCAGAACCTGCGCAAAATTCCCTTTGTAATACCCAGTCAGCGGAAGATTGTGCGTACATGAATCTCCACCCCGTCTCCTCCCCGAAATAGCCATATATGGAGCTTACAACGCCTAGTTTTAATATGCATAATGTAGGGCTGGGCGATATAGCTAAAAAATGTATCAACAATATAATGTTTCATATCGTTTGGTATCGATAATTATTGCCATTTTTTATAACCTTTTTTTAAAACAGAGCAATAGAAATTTTTTTTACATTTCACCACTGTATTTTTAAATTAACTCAATTTATTGAGACAAACAACGAATATTTTTTTTGTTTTAACAGGCAAAAACAAAATAAAAATTAAACAAATATCTAATTTCTAATGTTTTATATGCAGATTAAATAGGTTAAACTTTTGGCTTGTCTCCCGAGGCCACAGGAGGGCGCAATGAGCAAAATAATGCAGCACATTAAATTGTCAACGCAAGGAAGTAATTGCCTATAAAAAATGTGCATTAAGTCTAAATAAACTCATATAAATCAAATATAATTTCGTAAATTGCATAAACAATTATGAACAAAACATTCTCTAATATTTTGAATGAATAACGCAGCAACTGCGCGTCTCGTAGGCTAGACTAACAAAACTTGAAACTACAATGTCACTTATATCATCATCACCGCATCTCGTGCTCCACTGATGACGCTCCACGCTGCACATCTAACATTGGATTGTACTATTTTTGCATTCAAATGCAAATGTTTATTGTAAATTCGACTAATTTTCATTCTTTACTCACAATCTCCTCTTTACAGATATCAAAAGTGTACCGTCGATAAATATCTATACCGTTTTATCGCCCAGGCCTAGCATAATGTCATCTGCATATCATTTCCATGCATATTTCCAATTTTAATGGGTTTCAATGTGGACATTTTTGTCCTTAAGGTCCTGAGAGAAACCATTTTTTGTACCTAGTGCAAAACAGATTTATTAAAGGAAATGGAAGTGAAATAGTAAAATTCCAATAAAAATACACACCTGTTCCAAAATTTATGCAGTTGGCAATAACACAGGCAAAATTATCAAAAAAACTAAACTGGAAAGGACAAAAATGTCCAAAAGGACACAAGGGTTAAATACATTAAACATCTGGGGCCTCATGTATAAAACTTACGTAGATGTCATCCTAAATGTGTGCGTACGCACAAAAGCTAGATTTTGTGTACATACAACAGTTTTCAGATTTATAAAGCCATGCGTACGCCAGAACCTGCCAAAATTTTACAAACCCTTTGTAATACCCAATCAGCGGAAGACGGTGTGTACATGAATCTCCACCCCGTCTCCTCCCTGAAATAGCCATTTATGGAGCTTACAACGCCTAGTTTTAATATGAATAACGTCATCTGCATATCCTTTCCATGCATATTCCATCGCATATAAATGCGTTTTGAGACATCACTATTCTAATTTATGCAATTTGCCTAAAAGGTAAACATATATTTTACAATGTTTATAGCCTATATTTTTATGGAAATAATTTTTTTGCAGTGTAAATAGCTGTCTGACTCACTGCGTCAATAACAAAACATTTAGAAAATAAAACGCGCATATCTTACAGTTTCCTTCAAATTCTATCTTTTAAATATGGTGTTTGTCACAATATTGGGAAGAGCACGAAAGGGGTTATATTAGGCTACTGTCTGTGCACGACACCTGAGAACAGAGGTTCTAGAGTACTGCCATCAAACCAGCCAATGGACTGTTTGATCAAAGAGTGCATCCTTATGTCTGTCGTTACCGTTTATGTTCCAAAGCATCAGACGAATCAAGTTCACATCAGTGATCATTATTCACGCAAAAGTATTTTCTCAGAACATGAGTTTTGCTATTTAGAACACAATTTAAAGCGGAATTGTCATACGCTAAGCAATCCACGCTGTGATTAAAACATTAAATCGCATACCACAGGAAAATAGTTTGAAAGCAGCACATCCACTGTAAATATTTCTGTTTAAATTCGTATAAAAATGTTGTAAATTCTGGATAATAATTTCATGAAATTTCAGTGCTTAACTTCATTATTCAGAGTGTCATATTTAATCTAAACGTGTATGTCAAATGTAAAACAGACTTTAAAATCATTCTGTTTCCTTCATTATTTCGCTCACTCCAGTAAAGCAGAAGGTCTAGAGAAGAGGTCCCCAACCATGATGCCCTGTCCGGCTGGAGCGACGAGACAAAAACATTAAAACCCATTATAAACGAGGCATTTGCTGCATCTAGTGGTGACATAATTACGGATTATAATGACTTATACTGTCTTTTTACGCGTTGCGTTGCATCGCGCCATGTAAACATAAAACCATGTCTCAACTCTCAACTCAACTCAAACTTTATTTATAAAGCACTTTCAACACCACGACTGGAACCAAAGTGCTGTACAGAGAAAGATAAGGGGGGGAAAAAAATAAGAATGATAAGAATAATATAAAAACAAATGAAAAATAATAATAGTAAAATAAAATAAAAAAATAAAAATACATAAATAATAATAGTAACAAATATCATACACAGCTAAAAAACATTGTCAAAAGCTAGAGAAAACAAATGAGTTTTAAGCGAACTCTGAAAAACACCCAAAGTTGGAGAAGTTCTAATAGACAGAGGAAGGGCATTCCAGAGCCTAGGAGCTGCCACAGAGAAAGCACATGTCTGCAATTGTGATCGGAGAAATTAAACACAACAAGTGCACTACACTGCTCAAAACTCGCGTTTGAATCGTCAGTGGCAAATTCTTTAAATATAAAAAACGTACTTACAGTCTGTGAGTCAGAACAGCCGGCATTGTAGTCT
>NW_015546044.1:337776-338192 GCF_001515605.1 Sinocyclocheilus anshuiensis | reverse complement strand
ACCACTGATTTCTAGTCGTGTTCTCTTTTGGAAGGCCAAACAAAGTAGTTTCGCTTTCACAACGAAACACAAACGGCGGGCTAGAGTGAGCGAGGCCGGAGGCCTAGAGTGAGTGGAGGGCAGCAGGCTAGAGTGAGCGGCGGCCTAGAGTGAGTGGAGGCGGGCGGCCTTGAGAACGGCGCTGCCGGCGGATTCGACAAAGGAGTGTCCAGCGGGCTTGTGGCAACCACATGTGACGACCCCGGGCTGGACTCCACTTTGTCCATGGTGAAAGCCGATTCGGCGATCCACAGCGCGAAGTTGATGTATTTCCTCAGTGACCAGCACGGATCAGCTCCAGGCATGACGAAACGGATATTGTCCTCTTTTGGAAGGCCAACCAAAGTAGTTTCGCTTTCACAACGAAACACAGCGCC
>NW_015546044.1:332667-337417 GCF_001515605.1 Sinocyclocheilus anshuiensis | reverse complement strand
GTCCTTAAAACGTCTTCAGTTAAATTGTTTACATTTAAGGTCATGCAAATTCTTCAATGATACAAAAAGTCTAAATTATAAGAGGTCTTTGGGGACGGAAAGACAAGAATTGCTATATGGATTAATATGACGATTAAACTTCAAAAGGCTACGATGTCACTGAATAAACTTGAGCGCTGCACGTTTCAAAGTCGTGTAGTGTACAGCTGTTACCGGAAAACCGCTATATTTATGCGGTTCCGAAAGTGAAACCTGCTGGCAGAGAGCGAATTTGTATTTTCAATAAGACTGTCTGCTATTTTTGCTACATATTTTTAAATGTGAACCAGTGGATCGACAAAAATCTAATGCATTATAAAAATCTAAACAATTAAGACACTAAGATATATTTACATGTTATTTTATATAATAATTAACTGATAATAATTGTTTGAATTAATATAATAATTCATACTTTTGACTCATCCCTTTTCTTAAAAATTGTTTAAAGGCTGAAATGTGAAGTGCAGATCTTAAAAAGGTCTTTAAAGGTCTTAAATTTGATGTTAAAAATCCTGCAGATACCAGGTTATTTTATGGTACCATTTGGAATAACTATTTTTTTTTTTAATTAAGTCCTTTTTAACTGTTCTTTTAGGTTGTTTTGAATGTTCTGTAGGCTACTGATAAAAAAAGGACAGAGTGTCCGTACGGTGCGCACATATTTATGCCTAGTTTATTTTTTATAAATCCCGATATGTGCGTGGAAAATTTGTCAGAAGAATTTGTCATGTATAAAACCTTTATACATCAGGCCCCAGGTAACCAAAACTTTGAAGATCCAAAAAGCTCATAAAGACATTGCAAAACCAATCCATATGAACCCAGCAGTTTAATTCGGGTTTTATGAAGAGATATTATTGCTTTATATGATGAACATATTTAATGTAGGCCTTTTATTTTCTTTTCTTAATGAATTGAAAATGGCTAGTTTGGTTACAGGTAGTGATATACAGGATGCATTTAGGAGTAGACATAGCATATAGATGTCTTCAAAACTAACAGACATTGACTAAAAGCACATAGAGAAGGGAATGTTAGCACTCAAATATGTTTAGATTGGCAATCGTATTTAGCTTCAGTGTGGATGTAAACAGGTGCTGGTCTGAACCTAAAGTGACGATTGACTGTAATGTGCTGCATATGCAATCTTCAGAAATAACTTTTCTAGCATATGTTTCTAATGACATTGAGTTATGACTTACATAAGTTTATGCAGATAACTCAATGAAAATCCATTGGTTTTCATCTAATCAGGGTCTGCATGTTCCTCATTTTCCTTACCAAATAATACAAGATCATTTTAGCCATTACATTGGTGGTTTGTATCTCACAAGCTGTGTTGTGTCATTGATGGCTTGTGAGAAAAATATATTAAAAATCACTGTTGAGAGGCTCCACAAAATAAGAAGAGTCTAAGCCATTACGTCATAAGCAGCAGGCACACATATTGCATGCAGTCGTTTAAATGTTAATGATTTCGTTTGGGAGAAGAGCTATAGCTAGTGCTAGTGACTCAGACCCATTTTTATCCCCTTCGCTCAGCGCTGGTGGGCTTGGTCGTTCTGAGCTGGAGAAGTTAAAAAATAGTTTATTGCATCAGATATGCTGGACTAAGCTCTCAAATACGGTTCATTCCTCCCTATACATCTGTTTCTTTGTCTCTCTCTCCCTCCCTCTTCAGGTCTGTCTTTCTTTCTGTTTGTAGAGCTTATTGAGCCAAATCTGACATTTGGTAAATACGGCAAGAATAAGCTTATGTTTCTTAGGCAGACAACTTTCTGTTTTCTTCTCAGCTTATGCGATTAATGCTCACTACAATAAAGAAGCTGTCCTACTGTGTCTGTCTTATTGGAGTTATTAACACTAATTCTGACAATCCCAAGACCTGAGCATTGGTACATCTAAGCTTAGGGCAGGTGGGTTGTTATTGAGCAAATCATACAGAGGGGAGACATATATCTACAAATGTTAATTTGTTTGTATGGCTCTTTTTCACATGTGGATGATTACTCACTAATTACTTTGAAACTGGTGTGTTTTATGTCTGTCTGTGTTTGTTTTGTTGATGTGTTGTTGGTTTACTTGCACAGTTTTAAATTGTTAGACTCCATGTCGTTGTGAAATATGCTTGTACTTGAAATGTTTTTCTTTCCTCTTCTCTAGGTTAAAACAATAGTTTACTCCAAAATTAAGTTCTATAATTTACTCAACCTCTTGTTGTTTTAAACCCTTATGCCCTGTTGAAAAAACCAGCATATGCTGGTTAGGTATGTTCAAAACATACCTAACCAGCATATGCTGTTTTTTTCAACAGGGTGACTTTGTTTCTTCTGTAAAAACACAACAGGAGAAGTTCTGAGGACTGTGATGGTCGCTAGATGTAATTATAATGAATAGGGCCTAAAGCTTTCAAGCTTTGAAAAAGGACCTACTATCTGGTCTGTTCATCACAATACGTTTTCGAATGGTTTCAGATTTCTTCGATTTTAGCGCATGAGTCACATGGACCACTTATATGGTGCTTTGTTGAAGCTTGAAAGCCTCAGTTCTTTGTAACTGCATGCTTTCCTTTAGTGTTCCACAGAGAAAGAGAGAAGAAAGCGAACTACACTCGATAAATCCTGGCTTCTCTTCAATATTACAGGTTTACTGGTCCAAACCTGCCATCACCCATCATCAGCAGCAAGAACTGGCTGAGACTCCACTTCACATCCGATGGAAACCACAAACTGAAAGGCTTCAGTGCTCAGTATCAAGGTAAGAGATGGGCTGTCGTGGGACTGGTCCCTTTACTTGTGTCTATGTAACAGGACAGAAACAGCTCAGGGGTTCTGGTTGTCAAAAACATCTGGAAAATGACTTGAAGAGACTAGAGAAAGGGAAAGGATAAAGCTAGATATGTGCCAGCCTTTATTTACAACACATTCTACACAGCATCCTGACCTTTGCAAGTTTGTGATTCCTCATTTTAGTTTCTGTTTGTTTGTTTATTGAATGTAGAAACTAATGTTGTGTAAAGAAAAGGTTGTGTGTGTGTGTGTGTGTGTGTGTGTATATATTTATATATGTAACGGTTCACAAAATTCACGGTTCGGTTCGATACGATACAGTGGTGTCACGGTTCGGTACGTTTTCAATACAGCAAAAAGAAAGAAATGCCAGAGAAATTAAATCATGATTTGTTAAGGTGATTTGTTTTGCTGTTTGAATCAGTTGGAAATGCCTGCCTAAATGCTGCCAGGGATAGTTTGTAGAGTGTGTTTCTGATATCGATAGGAACAATATTATAAAAAGCCTCAAACTGCCAAGAATGCCCACAACAGATGTCTGTACCTACAAACTGAAAAATTAATTTGCCAAGTCTATGAAACCTCCTCCTATAAAACTATATAATATTTTAGGAAAGAAAACTGCACAAATAAATTAATGTTCACCTTTTATTTGTATTTAGCCTTCATTCAAACAAAAAAGTGTGGAATCACTGTCAAATAAATGTAAAAGACTTGCTCACTTACTCATGCTTACCTTAATAATATTAATATATTTAACTTTAAACTGTAACATAGGCTGATTATTCTTATAGATTGAAAGAAAAGTGCTTCAGCCAGGATAAAGAATATGAAAAGTGCTCAGAGTTGCTGCAGAAAACAAAAACAGAGCGAGCAACAACAGAAACGTGTTTCTGTAGACGGGCTCATTCTCTGCCAGCAGGAGGTGCTTATGGAGCGGTAGTAACAGTGGTTTCCCCGGTAACGGCTTTACACAAAGCAGCGCTGCGCTCATGGACGCTGCTTTATCAGATAAAATGAAAATGTCATCGAATCTTTTCTGAAGACAGTTGGTTCCCTTCAAAGACATTCATATAAAACACCTGCGCTGCGTTTTGATTTTGAAACATGCAGTGCTCATGTTTATTTAACGTCAAACGCCACAAATAAATCAATGAATGGGAAACACTGGCAATGTGTATCAAAATATCGGAAATATGTTTAAAAATTATGTCACCGTTATTGAAAAAAAAATTATATTGCCATATATATTGATATTAAATTATTGTCCAGCCCTAGTTACTAGCCATATTGCAATGAACGATCTAGTTCAGCCTATGACTGACTGGAATAGTGTGTTTTTCTTTGGGCAAATGAAAATGCCATCGAAACTTTTCTGAAGACAGTCGGTTCCCTTCAGAGATACATTCATATAAAACACCCGTGCTGTGTTATGATTTTGAAACGTGCAGTGCTCATGATTATTCAACGAAGTCAAACGCCACAAATAAATCAATGTATGGGAAACACTGTATCAAAATATCAGAAATGTGTTTAAAAATCAGATCAACGTTATTAAAAAAAATTATATTGCCATATATATTGATATTAAATTATTGTCCAGCCCTAGTTACTAGCCATATTGCAATGAACGATCTAGTTCAGCCTATGCCTGACTGGAATAGTGTGTTTTTCTTTGGGGGCTGTTGCGTCGTTTGGGCTGCCTTGTTGATTGCAGTGGCACTGAAAACATTATATTTCACACACTTTTTATTTTCCAAATGTAATAGGATTAGTCCAACGAATCATTCGGTTTGTAATCCGTACCAAACCGAAACCCTCGTACCGAACGGTTCAATACGAATACGTATATATATATATATACAGTGGGTACGGAAAGTATTCAGACCCCCTTAAATTTTTCACTCTTTGTTATATTG
>NW_015546044.1:331299-332646 GCF_001515605.1 Sinocyclocheilus anshuiensis | reverse complement strand
CCGTACCCACTGTATATATATATATATATATATATATATTATAATGTTCTGTTGTGCCCCTTTTAACAGCTAAAATTATTATTATTATTATTATGTTTTCTGTCAGGATTTATTTTTATTCATTTTAAGTTAATAAATCTTATAAAAACATAAATATTTTGTACCGTTATAAATGTCTTTATGGTCACTTTTGATCAGTTTAATGTGTTTAATGTTTTTACCAAAAAAACATGTTTTTCACCACAACCGATGCAGAAAATATGCAAAAAAAGTGTTTGCTCTCAATAGTTATCATGCGCCCTGCAGAGTTTTCCCCTGTCTGCAGTTAGAATTAAAGTCATATTATTTGAATCATCTTGGTTAAGTGTTAAGTCAGTTAAAGGTCATGAATACCCCCAACTCCTGACACATAGAGATACACACACACATCACACCAGCTGCGCTACTAGCGGCACTCTCATCACACTCAAGTTCAAAGATCAGCACTCAGAGGAGATGAGCAGAGGAGCGGGATTAGTCAGCTCAGCTACGGGAAACAAAGACGGAATCTGCAGGAATTTTACCTCCTCCATAAGCAGATCAGAGCGATGGGATGGGATTACAGGGCTGGAGTTTGATAAATAAATACTTTTAGAGTATCAGGAAGAGAGAAAGGGGTGCTAAGCTCTTAATTATATTTCCCACTGACCTCTCTCCTTTTATTTTACCTCCCTTCCTCTTTCCAACCTTTAGTGAAATGATTTGGAATGAGTAACATCCAATGAAAAGACTGTTTACATAACAAACTACTTCACTTCCTCTCAATCTTTTTTCAAAATTAGGTATGGAGAGAGAGGGTAAAGCGATTTTGAAAGAAAGACACTCAAACAGTCTTATAGAGTTAATAATAGTAAAATGTTGATCTGTAATACACTTTTTTTGTACATTATCATCTGATTGTTCTGCAGATCTGGACATTGAGAGCCCTCATAAATAAATAAAAATAAATGCATAAATAAATAAAGTAAATAAATAATATGTACATGCATAATGTACATATTTTTGGTTGACAGGCAAAGGTGAAAATACTTATTGCAACCTGTTTTAAAATAATTTATTTTGCCATTCAGTTGGCAAAAATAGAAAAAAAGAAATGACCCACTTCAAATATTATTTAATCGTTATGTTTGGAATTTTAATTGACTTGTTGCTATTTGGTTTTTCTGAAACAGCTGATTGCGAATGGTAAATATCTCCATTACAAATGCTTACCCAAATGCTGATTTTCTTGTGCTGAAGCTTTGAGACAGTGTAGCAGAAAACAATGAGTGTATGTGTGTATGTGTGTATGTGTGTGTGTGTGTGTGT
>NW_015546044.1:326179-331246 GCF_001515605.1 Sinocyclocheilus anshuiensis | reverse complement strand
TGTGTGTGTGTGTGTGTGTGTGTGTGTGTGTGTGTGTGTGTGTGTCTGTGTGTCTGTGTGTCTGTGTGTGTGTGTGCACGCGTGCGTGCGTGCGTGCGTACTAATGCGTGCTGGCATTAGTTTGTCGCTTTTCAACAAATATGCTGCACTTTGTTCACACACAATAGGCTTTTTTTGCACAAGAATGACAGCTTCTTTGAAAGACTGTAATTGTAATTACAATGTGGTTCATGATTTGTAATGCCTAGCAAGCATCTGGCCAGTGAATATAGTTTTTTCAGCTTTTTCTAATCCTTCCTGCTCTTAAATAAACATGTTATAATTCTTTTGACTTCCAGTGAAGAAGATGACAGAACTGAAGTCCAGAGGGGTGAAGATGCTGCCAAGTAAAGACAACCACAGCAAGATATCAGTTTGTAAGTCAACCTTTCCATGTACATGAAGGACATTTTCCTAAATCAGCTTTACGTTTACATGAATTGACTTGGCAGATGCTTTTATCCAAAGTGATTTACATTTGCCTACAAGGTATACTTTATCAGTTCATGCATCCCCTGGGAGTTGAACCAATGACCATGACATTGCTAGCATAATGATCTACTATTTGATATACAGGAATGCAATATCTCAGTTTATGATTAATTTTATGTAATGATAACAGTATGTACTACATTAATTTTGCTGAAAATAAATAAAAAAACATATTGGTTTCTAAATAAATTAATTAATAAAAATAAGCAGCACACTTTACAAAATGTTTCTTAGAAACCAAATCAGCATATTAGAATTATTTCTGAATTCAGTTTATTATAATAATTATTATAATTTTTTTGATCATGTTACACTGAAGACTGGAGTAATGATGCTGAGAATTCAGCTTTGCCATCACAGGAATGAATTGCATAATAAAATATATTAAAATAGAAAACAGTTATTTTAAATTGTAATATTTCACAATATTACTGTTTTACTGTATTTTTTATTTATTTTTTTATTTTATTTTTTTAAATACAGACTTGGTGAACATAAGATATTTCTTTAAAAAATATCAAAAATATCTTACCAACCCTACACTTTTGAACAGTAGTATATTTATTAGTGCTGTGTTTGGTTGACAGGAAGGTTGATTTAGGAATATGTCCCTTCTGTGTTATTCATATCAAGTAGGAGTGAACCGAAACAAAACATTCACAACTCTGAAATCTTAGTTGACCTTAAAATATATAACAATTTAAAGCCAAAAATTTCTTGCATTTTCCTGATGTATTTTTAGGGTTTTTTAAGCATGTAGATTCCATTGTCCACTCATTGGTGAAAGCAGTGGCACACTTGAAGCATGTCCTCACGCTTGGCACAAGCACACAACCTTAAACATTAATGTTATCTTTATTCTAAGCTCTGTCAATTGGAGACAAATGGAGCTATTTTTCTCCCTAAGGCCAGAGGGGAGGGAAAATAAGTTACCATTTCCATTGATGGCAAACAGAGAGAGAAAAAGCTTATCGAGGAGGGGTAATTGCACTGTGTGCTGAGAGGCTTCTTCAGCCTGCTTTCTTCTGTTATGCCGACTTTATTTACATTTCTATTACCTCTGCATCATTGTGAGAAAATGTCAGCCTGCCCATGTGAGCTTGTGCCCAATTGAGGGTGTCATCAGGGATCCCAGTACCATCACCGTGGCCGGCAGTGTCTCAACGGAAGCGCTGACAAGTTTGGCCTTTTGTCCCACATCAGTATGCATGAGTGCCAGCACCCAGGCGTGCCTCGGCCAATCAACATGTGTCACTTCAGGTTTTCCCTCTACTATCCTCTCCTGCCTCCTAGGTACCTATTGCAGAAAGCGAGGCTGTGACTATCCTCCTTGACCCCGCATGTCATATCCACTTCCTGCGGGGCTGGATGAGCTTGTGTGTTTTGATGCCAGGGAAAATTTTGTGCTCGCTTAATGATGTCTGAAAATATCTTGCCATTCTTGGAAGGACTGATTGATTCTTTCGTTCATTCAATAAACGTCCTGGGCAGGCTGTGTAGACATTCGAGTACATTTACAGATAGCCTTGCTCTCTTCACAAGGTAAATCCATGCTGATGTTCAAACCAACTGCACAGGTGCAAGTGTGATACTGCTTTTATGCAGTAGGTCATTAAACCAGATGGTAATCTTGAGTATCTTACATTTTAGGCAAAATATGGCCCTTTTTTTTCTCCTACCAACAAAAATAGAAGAAGATGCCCTTTAAGAACAGTGTGCTTTTATAGGTTTAGCAAGTACAGGATGATGATGCATCTTTCAGTATATTATTAAGGGATGCAAATGGAAACATTTGATATATATATATATTTTTTTTGTTGTTTTATTTTTAAAAGAACAGCATGATTGTAAAACTCTAAATCAAATAATTATTCTGTTCACTAAATGAGAATACTGCATGAATTTTGAAAATTATGTTAAATAATGATAAATCAGTTAACCCATTAAAATATGCACATCTGAATTACACTATATAATTATATGAATTATGTACAGGCCTATATTGTGAATTGAAGGGATGTCACAATAGCAATAAACTATGAATTCATATTGAATTGTTCCACTCAATTGCCCTCAGTTAGGTTATGGTGAATAATAAAAATTGTTAAAATGTAAATCTAAATCATATAATAAGTCCATGAATTATAATAAAATTAAATAACAAAAAATTCGTGAAGACCAAATTGTAAAAGTAAAAGCAGGAGACTCAAAATTACATTAGATACCGGACACTCGACACAGGAAAACACTGGGCTAAATAACAGGAACTAAACGAGGTAATTACAGAGACACAGCTGAATCAAATGAACACAATCAACACGAGGAGAAACTGGGTCACGGGGAGCACATGGGGAGCAAAACACAAGACAGGAACACAGGGGCAGTCCATGGGCGTGTCATTACCTCCCCCTCCCGGAAGGCGCGTGCGTCCATGCGCCTCATAACTTCCAACGGGGAGTGGGGTTGGGCGTTCTGGAGGCCTCTAGGGACAAGCTTACACGGGACTGAAGGCCTCCAGGGCGGTACCCGTTCCGGGACCCATGGTGGATCATGCAGTTCAGGGAGCCATGGCAGAGCGGGCAGTTCAAGGGTCCATGGCAGAGCGGGCAGCTCGGGGAGCCATGGCAGAGCAGGCACCTGGGCCAGACTTGGAAACAGCAGCCCTCTCTGGGGCCTTCTTTGGGCTGGACTTGGGAACAGGAGCCCTCTCTGGGCTGAATTTGGGAACCGAGTCTCTCTCTGGGCTGGACGTGGGAACAGGAGTCCTCTCTGGGCTGGATGTGGGAACAGGAGCCCTCTCTGGGCTGGGCATAGGAACCGGAGCCCTCTCTGGGCTGGACGTGGGAACAGGAGCCCTCTCTGGGCTAAACTCAGGAACTGGAGCCCTCCCTGGGTTCAACGTGGAAACAGCAGCCCTCTCTCTACTCGGGACTGGGGCTAGAGCCATGTCTTGACTCTGGTCAGGGGCTGGAGCTGACACTGGAGCGGACTCGGGTTGGAGCCCACAGTCTCTTCCTCCGCATTCTCCTTTTTTGTGCAGAGGTGAAGGAGATAACTGCTGTCATCCTAGGGCTTGGGAGTGAATCGGCCACTGGGCCTGACAATGGAGCGGTCAGCGGACTCGACGATGGAGCGGCCGGCGGGCTTGACTGCTGAGCAGCCAGCGGGCTTGACTTCGGAGCGGCCGGCAGGCTTGAGAGTGCTGCGGCCAGCGGGCTTGACTGCTGAGCCGCCGGCGAGCTTGATGATGGAGCGGCCGGCGGGCTTGACGGAGGAGCGGCCGGCGATCCTGGACTGAGACGGATCTTGGGACTGGAGTCAGGAAAAGGGAAGTCGAAAGGAGTGCGGCCCTGCCCGACTGGGATGTGGGGTCTGTCCAGTCAGACCTCCGTCTACGGCCTCGGGGGTACCTCAGAGGTGACAGGTGGTCAGAACCCTTGGTTAGGTATGTGGGGGTTCCTGGCATGGTGTGAGCTGGTGAGACACGGTGTGTTCCAGAGGGGGCTGGATGAGGAGACTTTAAATTCTCCTTTATTTCTTCTACTTCGAAATCGGAACCATTAAATTAGAGGACAAGATTAATCAGCTCGATCAAGGGAAAATCACACGTGGGGAGATCGCAGCGGATTGTTCTTCATCCAGCCCCAGCTGAAAACAGGCTCCGAGTGCGGCGTTGTGCCAGCTCACCCGGTTGGAGAGCTCGAGGAAATCCTCCACATACCTCTCCAAAGGCCGGCCACCCTGCCGGAGACACCACAGCCGATCCTCAGCCTCTGTCATCTTTGTATTTGGTCCGATGTTCTGTCACACTCCTGAGGAGCGGGGAGCGAGGAGATGAGGAGACGTGGGAATAAACTTAAATAGACTTTAATAAGCTCAAAAAGCAGGGAACATAGGGAATGCAGGAGACTCAAAATGGCATTAGACACCGGACACTCGACACATGAAAACACTGGGCTAAATAACAGGAACTAAACGAGGTAATTACAGAGACAAAACTGAATCAAATGAACACAATCAACACGAGGAGAAACTGGGTCACGGGGAGCACATGGGGAGCAAAACACAAGACAGGAACACAGGGGCAGTCCATGGGCGTGACAATGTCAAAGGTGTTCAACTGAAAAAAAAAATTGTTTGGGAAGCCCCTGTTATACACTAAGTGTTTAACTTAAACTGTTCACTCAAAAACAATATTTGTCATCATATGAATAAACCTCATAAATGTTAAGTCGAGATTAATAAAAGTGTAAGCATTTAATACATGTGTTGATATTTAATGACATCCATGTTCAAGAGCAAAATGAAAAGTGGGGGTAGCATTATCCTGACCTGCTGTTGGATGGGGTACCCCAGTGAAAACCAACTTTTTTTCTTCCGTTTTGTCTTTTGCAGTATCACAGATGGGGGTGGCGCAAGGACACAACATGTGTCCAGACCCAGGAATCCCAGAGAGGGGCAAAAGAAAAGGCTCTGATTTCAGGTGAGAAATGAGTTTATGGATTACTTATTAAAATAGTCCACTGAGAGGACACG
>NW_015546044.1:324839-326017 GCF_001515605.1 Sinocyclocheilus anshuiensis | reverse complement strand
TACTGATATTTGTGCTGTTGTTTTCCCACTAAAATTGTCACATTCTGGAAAATTATGTCATTAGGGATTTCTCTTTGGTTGAAGGGGTATTACCAAACAAATACATACATAAATAATAATAATAATGGGATATCCTGCCAAAAAAAAAAAGAACATTTTGGCATCATTTACTCACCCTCATGTCGTTCTAAACCTGTATGACTGACTTTCTTCTCTGAAACATAAAAGAAGATATGTTTGTAACCAAACAGTTTTGGTTCCCATTGACTCTCATTGTATGGACAAAAATACAATGGAAGTCAACGGGAACCTTTGTGGGAACATTATTCAAAATACCTTATTTTATGTCCCATCAAAAAAACAAAGTCATACAGATATGAAATGACATGATGGTGAATAAATAATGACAGAATTATAATTTTTGGGTGAAGTATCCCTTTAACAGAATAGAAAGATATTGAGGTTAGAGGAAAACCCTATAAATTGATTCAATTAAAACAATATTTCCAAGACACCATATTAAAGATAGAGGGGGAAATTAAGAAAAAAAAAATGAACCTGGGATATGTGAGAAGTTAAGAAATGGAAAAATGGCAACATGATCCTAAACTATATTAGTAAAATAATTTAAAATTCACCGCGGGAGAGACAGCAAGTGAAATGTGAACCATCATTTATGATAGAAAAAGAGAACAGAGAGGGAAGGAGATTGAAAATGAGACAGAGGTCCGGACCCGTTTTGTCTTTTGCAGTATCACAGATGGGGGTGGCGCAAGGACACAACATGTGTCCAGACCCAGGAATCCCAGAGAGGGGCAAAAGAAAAGGCTCTGATTTCAGGTGAGAAATTAGTTTATGGATTACTTATTAAAATAGTCCACTGAGAGGACACGGAGGAGAGAGGGAAGAGGAGTGCAGTTAATTTAGTGTTTGTAATGCCAGGATGATGAATAGCAAGAGATTCAGGAGGTGGGCACCTGTTTTATTTCTCATTGGCCTTTTAAAGGCTCAGGGAGGATATTTGATCAGCATAAACATGGGCTGTGGTCTCCCAAAGGTCACAACAAGAAGGGAAGGAGAGAGGAGAAAGAGTGAGAGACAGAGATGGAAAGAAAGAGAGGAATGTTATTCACTACCTTATGCATTAAAACATCAACTTTACATTAATTGTACATTAT
>NW_015546044.1:322254-323728 GCF_001515605.1 Sinocyclocheilus anshuiensis | reverse complement strand
CGGTTTTCATCAAAAAAAAAAATCTTAATTAGTGTTCCAAAGATGAATGTCTTATGGGTTTGTAATGAGGGTGAGTAATGACAGAATTGTCATTTTTGGGTGAACTATCCCTTTAAAACATGTCATTCAATATATTAAGACATAAATGAAGGGGGCAGTAGGAATGCCCTGGGATAACCATCATTTATGATCGAAAAAGAGGACAGAGAGGGAAGGAGATTGAAAATGAGACAGAGGTCCGGACCTATTTAATTGAGTGGGGACAGAGCAATAGTAGTGTCATTTACAAGCACAGTGCTGCTACAGAGAGGCCTGCGGTGCAAGTTAGGCTGTCAACGTCCCCCCGCAGGGTGAATGGCAGCGCCCCAGAGGATTCTAACACAGACAAATGAGGACAATCCGTTTTACACTCACTAGCACTCAGGGCAATCGCAGTGGGGAAGTAAAAGACAATCTAAACTTTTTCACTGAAATGTTCTTAGCTCCGGCTACCTGAGCACCCCTTCATCAGCGGCTAGGTAATAGAAGCTGCACAGCGATGCATCTGGAAGCGCACATCGCAGTTTCCCAAAGGCTGTCCATTACTAAGATCAGACAGGACCAGTGCTGCTGGCTGGAGAGAGGGGGTATTTATGCTATTTGATTTAGCCATGAACAGATACCAGCTCACATGTGAGAGGTTGGGAACTGCTTTGAAGGGCTTGAGTCATCTGACATCAGCATTTTGCACAGTTGGAAAAGAATCCAGGGAAATGATAGATGATGATGTTTTCCCCCTCGCTTTCTTTTCCAAAGGAGATGAATAGAATTATTTATGTAATGGAATTTAATCTGATTCATCAATCGCACCATTCTGTGCTGTTCAGTTGCTTTGACACAATCTGTATTGTTAAAAGCGCTATATAAATAAAGGTGACTTGACTTGACTTGACCATTCTGCAATCAGATATCTGCATACAATGACTGATAAACTGCATAATTGATCATTATCCCTGGCCACCAATCTTCTGTGCTAGTTTCATGTCTCTCATAATACGCTGTGGTTGCATTCTTTCTCACAAAATGCAATAATTTCAACTAATATCAATATTTCATGTCCATTTATTTATTTATTTGCTAAGTAGCCGTGTAATAAGTAATGTGCAGCCGGCCAGTCATTATCGCAAAATAAACTTCCACATCGGGGTCCTGATTATTCTGTCAAGATTTATTTTGCTATAATGACTGACTGACTGACTGACTGTATAGAATGTACATAATGTAGAATTTATAGATGGTATGGATTGGTATTCTTGCAAAATAACAGTGTTTTCCTCTTGCAGGCGGGGTGCTACTGTGCACTTTTCTTGTGATGAAGGATACGAGCTTCAGGGGTCTAAAAGCATCACCTGCCTACGAGTTACGGACAGTTATGTTGGCTGGAGTGATGATCGGCCTATCTGCAGAGGTATGTCACCCCCCCCCCCATCCCCCC
>NW_015546044.1:320563-321133 GCF_001515605.1 Sinocyclocheilus anshuiensis | reverse complement strand
CCCCCCCCATCCCCCTCCAGATTTGACCTTTGTTATAAAGTTATAAAGTCTCATGTCATATTTACAACAATCAAATTGGTCACAGTAGATTGAAGCCCTTTTGTTTAGCAAATGGTTGAATTATTTGAAATCTCAGTGTATCTCTGCAGAGTTAAAGGGCCTTGATTAATGACCTGACAATGAAAGAGGACAATGAGGGAAAAAAGCAAGAGATGAGCGAGAGGAAGTGGAGAGGATGACAACAGATCTCTAAAGCAGATTTCCTAAGGAGGAAGAGATGGTATTGCTCAGCCAGTAATCAGCTTATTTAGCCTTACCAGGCTCCGATTAATTACTTTATTGAGCCTTGCTTAATTTCTGACTTTGATTGGCTAGGACAGCCCCCAGGACTTCATTCCTGCAGCAACTGTCACATTCCCAGAGAGATGCTGTCCACCACACTGCCACCTTTGCCTTGCACCGTAAATTGAAGTGCGAGTCTGGCATTTAGTTGTGGTACCAACACCAAGCATCTTAACTACATGCAGCAAAGCCTGTCAGTGGTATGGTATCTGAAGAGAATAAGAATAA
>NW_015546044.1:319598-320127 GCF_001515605.1 Sinocyclocheilus anshuiensis | reverse complement strand
TAATATATATATATATATATATATATATATATATAAAGTATATATGGCTTATATATGGCTATACTTAATATATATTAAGTTATATTTTAGTTTATACATTCTGTACATTTTTATATAATGTAATAATTTATTATTGTTCAAAAATTGTTCAAAAGTTTGGTGTCAGTAAGATTTTTCGTTTGTTTTGGGAAGAAATAAATGCTTTTAATTGATCAAGGATGCATTAAAATTGCAAAATGCTGTTCTTTTGAACTTTCTATTCATCAAATAATCCTGAAAACATGTATCATGGTTTCCACAAAAATATTAAGAAGCTCAACTTTTCATCAATAACAACAAGAAATATTTCTTAAGAAGAAAAACAGCATATTAGAAAGATTTGTGAATGATCATGTGACACTGAAGACTGGAGTAATGATGCTCAAAATTCAGCTTTACCATCACAGGAATAAATTACATATTAAATTGTTTTACAATAGAAAATATTTATTGTAGATTGTAATAATATTTCACAATATTGCTGTTTTTA
>NW_015546044.1:295165-319527 GCF_001515605.1 Sinocyclocheilus anshuiensis | reverse complement strand
TTTAAGGGGGTCTGAATACTTTCCGTACCCACTGTGTATAAATAAAGATATATATATATATATATATATATATCTTACTGACTCCAAACAGTGGTGTGGGCATCTGTATAATGATTATTATAAATGTTATTTTATTTAAAACAAAATGGCTTAAATGAACAAAAACAGACTTAACAATATTCACAGTATCTGTGTTTTGTTAGTGTGTGCTTACGTCTTACCCAAACAGAGATAAGAAGTACTTGTGTTATGATAAAGCGTTTTTTAGTTAAGATGTCATATTTGAGTAATAACATTCCATTTTAATATACTATTCGGAACATTCAGGCTTACTGTAGCTCTACATCATCACGCTGACACGCATAAAGGGTTGGGTTTACCTGCTCCCTTCTCCTTCATATCGATTAATTTCTCCTGAGTTGCTCGGCCAGCTGTGGACTATTAGTCTTTCATTAGAGTTACATATCTCCTCTCCAACACCACCAGTGGCCTTTGCCACCGTGGACCCCTCAGGCTTGACAAACTTCGGGAGGAAGTTAGTTAGACAACTTTGTGATGGATTG
Source organism: Sinocyclocheilus anshuiensis (assembly GCF_001515605.1). Lineage (NCBI taxonomy): Eukaryota > Metazoa > Chordata > Actinopteri > Cypriniformes > Cyprinidae > Sinocyclocheilus > Sinocyclocheilus anshuiensis. Next base: position 318,964 of record NW_015546044.1, on the reverse strand, counting down.
CACCAGTTGCCTTTGTTTTTGATTATTTAACGATCAGTTTTGGCATATCACTGTGGGGTTGTGGAAAGAGGGAAAATGGAACTGGAATTGGGAAACTGTCGGAATCACCAGATAGACCAAGTTCCCTTATCAGCCCCATTACTCATGTGAAAAGGGTTGATATTTAGCTATTGCTCCCCAGAACCCGTTTCTTCATCACTTGCTCCTTTTCACCACTAATGTAGAGAATGATTATTTGTCTTGTTTCATTGATTTAACACTCTAAATGCCAGGCCATTATTCAAAACCGGTCCATTTTAATTGCATGCTCCAGGAAAATCTGAATCATAAGAATAATTAGTAATGGTGCCACAGAAAAAGCACTCATAAATCATTGTCGCTAAATAAATAAATACAAGCATTAAAAGTCCAATAATAATAATGTGTCCTTGAGGTTTTCTCTCTCTATGTGTAGAAATGTTGTTTCCGTGATTTGCAGGATTGTAAAGGATCTAGGACTTGCACAAGAAATCTATAAATACATTTGTGTCTTTTTATTGGCTATTTAGAAATCAAATCAAGCTTCAAACCTTAATAGAACCTGAAATACACAATATATCATGAGCAGTGAGTTTTGTTTGTAGAAAATTGAAGTCTTAACGGCCATTTAATGCTGATTGTTGGTCCAGTGGTTTAAAGTAACTCTTTGGAATGAATCCCTGTCTTTTTTTTTTCTTTTTTCTTTTTTTAAGTAAACTTCTCAGTATTTCATTAACTCTACCATAGATTTTGCATCTGAAACCTGAAATGTGCATTGAGAAATCCAGGGTCTTTGAACTGTTAGCCTGAATCTAATTTGATAAAAATTCAGCCTGAATAAGGTGAACTTTAAATGAGTATCTTATTGCAGCTCTGCCCTTACAACTTAAATAAACTTGGACTGTTTCACAGCTGAGCCCCTGCTAACAGATACCTTCTTCTAATAGCATGATTATTATGTTGGAGAGTATGTTGGTTAATTTTAGAGTTTGAGTTATAGTCCCTGCAGTGCCTTCAACATTCTCCTAACATCCTTGAGACCAAGTTCCTTCCGACCAATCTCAGAATATTCGTTGTAGGTTTTATAACCATAAACAAAAATTTCTAGAACATTGCAGGGAGCTTATTTTACATGACAGCCTAAGAACTTATACAGAATGTTAACTAATGTTTTTTAAAAAAAAAAATTTTATAACCATTAAAGGGGTGGTTGACTGTTTTTTTTCTAGGCTTGGTTGTGTTTATGGGGTGCAGTCTAACATGTGTTTATGCTTCGTTTTTAAAAAAACGCATTATTTTTCACATAATTTACCTTTATTCCACACCGATCTGTCCCTTCTCTAACAAACGCCTCGATTATTTCCTGTTTTTATGAAGCCCCTCCCTCAGAAATACGCCATTGGCTGAGATTGTTCAGCTGGCTCAGCTGGTGTGTTGTGATTCGCTAAACCACCTCTAGAGCGCGTCTGAACATCCCGCTATCGCGATTCATATATGAACAGATTTTTACGTGCACCCCTAGTTTTCACTTCCTCTTCTCTAAAGCAGTGCAGCATGGCCTCGCCCCCTGTGTTGTGTGTTCCCGGGGGCGGGGTTTATCTGGGTTCGTGACGTAACAGACCTGGGAAGAAGCTCGTTGTAGTCCCTTACCAGCCGTTTTTGTAGGGATTAAACTGCCAGAATTTTAAAAGACGATATCTCCGTTTGCATTGAACTTTCAGCTCTGCAACTTTGCAGATATTGTTTATGCTCAAACAGAAACATTACACACTAACGTTAAAAAAGTGAAATCGCAATCAACCACCCCTTTAACCCAACCGGCTGGGTTAAAATAACCCAACGCTGGGTTTGTCCATATTTGACCCAGCGTTGGTTTGCCAAAATAACCCAAATTGGGTTGTTTTAACCCAGCATTTTTTTAGAGTGTACAATCCTGCGTATTAAACATATTGGACATAACAGGAAACAATTGAACATAATATGAAAGCCCTAAGTAAGCAAAATGATATACAAGAATAAAACTTTTGGACATTGTTCTTTGGGGAGGAACTCCATCTTTTAGTTGATCTGAATCTCACAGTTGAATCTGCTGGTTTTGCAGATGAAAATGAACTTTATTTTGAACTTCACTGTGAAACTTTAGATAATGTTTCTTTGTCATGACTGCTTATGCTCAAACAGCAACATTACACACTAACTAACGTTAAAAAAGTGAAATTGCAATCAACCACCCCTTTAACTAACATTTCCAGAACTCCAGATTGTGTGTGTGTAAATCTAATAACGCCTTGAAATGTGATCTAATGGTTATTTTTGTTTTATTTTATAAGCAATAAACTTAAATTTCCAGAATGTTGCAGTTAAGTGTAGGTGACGACCACATAGAAACTTAATAGAAATGTACAGAAATGTACAGAATTTCATTCATTCATTCATTCATTCATTCATTGGCCATAAACTAACATTTCCATAACTTTGCAGGTAGGCTTCTGTGTGACAACTAAATATGAACTTTGACAGATTTTATTTTTTTTTATGACAATCTAATAACGTCTTAGAATGTGATTTAATGGTTTTGTTTTATTTTTAAATATTAAAATTTCCAGAACGTTGCAGTAAAGTATGTGTCACCACCAAATAAGAACTTCTACACAATGTTATCTAATGGTTATTTTTATTGATCACACTTTATTTTAAGGTCCAATTCTCACTATTAACTAACAATTAACTACGAGTTTTGCCTCAATCAACTCCTAATTACTGCATATTAATAGCTAGTAAGGTAGTTGGTAAGTTTAGGTATTGGGTAGGATTAACCCTTAATTGCATGAATGTTTCGCCAATCATTATTACATATTCGGGTCTTTAGCGACCCGGACCTATATATACAGCACAGATGGATCTCTAACTGTTGGCAATAGCAAAAAACTCTCAATCTCAAAAGCACAATTACAGAAGAATAAAATAAAGCATATTTCGTTACCTTTTGAAACTTAAAAGGGTTCAATTTGAGCAGATGATTTTACCATCGCTGTCATCGTCAGAGCGCACTTCCACAGTACATTCAGCATCTGCCTCATATTCACGATCTCAACCATATTGTCAAAACTATCGTTTTCAATTACTTCATATCCAATATTTTGATCACTGGCAGCTTATTCACCCACATCCAGCATCAAATGACAGTGACATTTATATTTCATTGCGTATAGTAATTGCTCTGCAGTAAAGCCATTCAAACCACTTAAATTTTTGCTGATGATATTCGTTTGTTTTATGCCTGCTGTAATTATGAGTGAAACGTCACGTCATCATTGTGTATCAAACAGTGCCACCTTGAGGAAAAAAGATGCATTGCACATATTGAGTCATCAGATATGTAAATATAGTTGCGCAGGAAAAAAATACTTTTTTTAATACACATTTACATACCTCGGGTCTCTAGTGACCCTATACACTTTTTACAAAAAAAAAAAAATCAGAAAACTGGCATTTTTTTTATATTTTACTATTTTTTTCTTGTTATATTGTTTATAATTAATAGATTGAGGAATACTAAGAAATTTGATGTCTAACTTAAAAAAATTAAGGAGAGAGAGGGTAGAGAATGATGTCCCGGGTCGCTAAAGACATAAAGGTATGCATTTAAGGGTTAAGGGATGTAGAATATGGTCATGCATGTAATGCTAATAAGCAATTAGTTAATAGTGAGTACTGGTCCCTAAACTTCTTTATTTACCTTTATATTACCTTTTAATTTTTTACAAGCATTTCAGAACAGTGCTAGGAGGTTTCTGTGTGATACTTAAATATGAATTTCTGCAGAATCGTATATAATGGTTAATTTTGTTGTATTTCTTTTTTATGTATTTTATAACCATAAATATTCGTTTTCTTTCTTTCTTTCTTTCTTTCTTTCTTTCGTCATATTATAATCATACATGCCCAGAATGTTAGTTAGGATGAGAATTTTTTATACCCCAATAAGTATTATGATTGACAAAAATGCTACGGTATCAATGAATGTGTGTTATTAGCAAACCCCAAACCTTTAAAGCAGAAAGCTGCAGACAACACACACTATGTCGTGAAGGTGAAAATTGGGGTCAGCCAGCCCTGATGTTAATTAACTTTCCAAAGACATTTGTTCTTTAATGTCAGCCCACCTTAAAGTGTTTGAGGAAACTTTGCGAGTGTGTGTATGTGGCAGGGGAGGCCCTGAGGAGCTCACCTCAGACATTAGCTCATTAAAAGCTCCAGCTGGTCCCAGACCTGCAGAAACATTCATTTAGTGCGAACACGCTGGCTGTGCCCTCCCTTCTCATTAGACATCAAGTGCTTTCATTCAAGGAAGTATTTAAAGTCCTCCTGGAGGCTGTGAGAGTGTCGATTTAAAAAGTCACAGAAAAGTCAAGCACCCAACAAGTCATTGGTAAGGTCATTGAACATTCAGGTCACACGCCGGTCCAATCAAAACCAACAACCCGTGATAGGTAACAATAATCAAGTGCGAAATATTGACTGCAGCCGAAGGCTAAGGCTTTTTTTTTTATTATTATTATTTAAGATTTTGTTATATTTCGTCTGCAGGCCCACAAGCCAATCTCAACCTTTGAAAGTGGTATGGATAGGGTATAGTATGAGTGATATCTAGAAAAACAGTTCTTGTGAGTCTGTCTGTTGGACTTAAGTGTTTGCAGTCCTCTTGCTTTTCTTTTTAGGTTTACTCTTCAGACTGATGTTGTGGTATTGAAATGCACTTCACTGTTTCTTGAGATATTTGATAAGGCATTTCAGATATTTTATTAAATAAATAAATTCCTTTGATGTAAGTTAGTGGTGTTATTTACACAAAAACCTACAAAACCATTCTTTATGATTAGAGCCCGACCGATATGGGTTTTTTGGGGCCGATACCGATATTAGGGAGTAAAAAAAGGCAGATATCGATATATCGGCCGATATTTTTTGTCTATATTATAGTACAATACCAGTCAAAAGTTTGGACACTTTCCCATCCGTGTGTCCAAACATTTGAATGACGTGACAGAGATATGTAATGGGGGCAGGGCATTTAACAATTTAACAATAAACTTTATTATCCAAAATGAGTCTGACATCAGTGCATTGAACAGTAAAGTTGAAGTTTATTCAACATTAATTCAATTCAATTCCATTCAACTTTATTCCGTTGACGTTTTTCACTTCGGAACATTCATTCACGGATTTGCGCTACTGTCTTCACACACAGACGAAACTTACTAGAGAAGTGTGACATAATATACCTCTGTAAATAAATACAATATAAATAAGGATGCACCAAAATGAAAATTCTTGGCCGAAGCCGAAGCCGAACAAAATTAAACACTGGGCCGAATACCGAATACCGAACACGGTTTTTCGAGTTTCTTTCCCCATGTATTTTGCCAATTTATTTTTTTCACCATTGCATAAATTAAAAAGCCAAAATGTGATTTTTACTGTTTTGTCTTGCTAAAAAAAAATCAATTACAAAACAACAATTTAAAAATATTTTCACTTCCTTACTGAAGTGAAAGTGTTGGCTGGTGTCACTATCTAGATCGGTCGGCGCCGGACCGCGAATTTAACCGCCCGTAACTCCCGAACCCTATCACTATCGACACGGGGGTGGTCTCATTCGAAAGAGGGCCTCGAGACGTACACTCGATTTGCGTTCTATTATAAGTATTTGTCATGTTACATATATATATATATATATATATATATATATATATGTATTTTATTTATTTTTTTTTGTACCTGGCAGCAAGAGAACACAAATGAACACATTTAGCAAAAAAATAAAAAATAAACTCTATTGATAAATTATTTATATGTGATAACATTTCTATTCCACCCCCCCAATACCTCAAATCTTTCATAGATGAGATGTTGTTTCACTCTCTGAAGAGTCAAACTGCATGATTTGCTCTTTAACATACTGTCTCTCTCTTCTTTCAGCTCCTATGTGTGGTGGTCAGCTCCGTGGCCCTAGTGGCATCATCACCTCCCCAAACTTTCCAGTACAATATGACAACAATGCTAACTGCACCTGGATCATCACAGCTTCGGACCCTTCCAAGGTAAATGCTTCTCTGCACGCTGCTGAAACATAGCTTCACACTTGAGTATCAGAACATGTCATTTGAAGTGAAATAATAATTAGGCCGAGGCAAAACCCATAGACGACTTTTGCCTTTTGTGTTCTGATTTAATGGGAAAATCAGATTTAAATATGGTAAAATGCACATTACCATTCAAAAGATTGGGGTCAGTACATTTTTTGAAAGAAGACTCTTAAGCTTCCCAAGCCTGCATTTATTTGATCAAGTAATTCAGTAAAAACAGCACAATGGAGCGTGCTCTGCTGGACAAACTAAGTAATTACACCATTTCAAGCATTTTATCTGCGTTTATGTTCTGTAAAAAAAAAATGTTCATATCAGCGGCATATCGGCGGCATATCGGCCGATACCGATATATCGGCGCCAGGCTCATATCGGCCGATAATATCGGCAAAACGATATATCGGTCGGGTTCTATTTATGATGTGTCGGCTTTGTCACAGAAAATATTAAATAAATTGTTTGCGATTTATAGATAGTTTCCCTTGTTTTAAGTTTGTTCTATTCTGCTACTGCAGACAATGGATGTGTGATTAAATAGAAAATAATTATTTAATATTTTGTCGACATGTTGTATCTGACAATAAAGACAATATTTTTGATATTTAATAGATTTCAATAGATGGAGCTGAAAATCAGTGTGAAACAGCCTTGTAGTCTTGTTGTTAATTCTTAATTCATTCAGTTGAATTATAGATTTGAATGAACACATTTAGCAAAAAAATAAAAAATAAACTCTATTGATAAATTATTTATATGTGATAACATTTCTATTCCACCCCCCCCAATACCTCAAATCTTTCATAGATGAGATGTTGTTTCACTCTCTGAAGAGTCAAACTGCATGATTTGCTCTTTAACATACTGTCTCTCTCTTCTTTCAGCTCCTATGTGTGGTGGTCAGCTCCGTGGCCCTAGTGGCATCATCACCTCCCCAAACTTTCCAGTACAATATGACAACAATGCTAACTGCACCTGGATCATCACAGCTTCGGACCCTTCCAAGGTAAATGCTTCTCTGCACGCTGCTGAAACATAGCTTCACACTTGAGTATCAGAACATGTCATTTGAAGTGAAATAATAATTAGGCCGAGGCAAAACCCATAGACGACTTTTGCCTTTTGTGTTCTGATTTAATGGGAAAATCAGATTTAAATATGGTAAAATGCACATTACCATTCAAAAGATTGGGGTCAGTACATTTTTTGAAAGAAGACTCTTAAGCTTCCCAAGCCTGCATTTATTTGATCAAGTAATTCAGTAAAAACAGCGATGTTGTGAAATATTATTATAATACTTTAACTCTTTTCTATTTGAATATTTTTAAAATGTAATTTACTTCTGTGATGGCAAAGCTGAATTTCATTGTCACATGATCCTTCAGAAATCATTCTAATATGATGATTTAATGCTCAGTAATTGCTTATTATTAACAGTTAAATTCAGTTGTGCTGCTCTCTCTCTCTCTCTCTCTCTCTCTCTCTCTCTATATATATATATATATATATATTTGTGTGCAAACCCTGATGCATGTTTTTCAGGATTCTTTGATTAATTTATTTGCAATGTTTTTTTTTTTTAAAATATTATAAGCATTTTTACTGTCAATTTTGAACATTTTAATGTGTGCTTTCTGAATAAAAGTATTAATTTTAAAGTGTTAAAAAAAAAAAATCTTACTGACCCCGAATAGTAGTGAATAATAGTACACATAGAGCTAATCTTATTGGAAACTGAAGGCATTTTCAAATTAGCCGGAATATTTAATAAACAAACACACAGGGAAAACTTTGTAAACTCTGTTAAGGAAATTTAAGGAGTCTTCTGTGGGCACAGTTTCCATGTGGGCCTGCTAATAACTGCAGGTTGCAGGGAAAAGGATACACAGATATCGAGAGATGATGTGCAATATCCAGTTATCTACACACTCATAAAAAAATGAAGCATTGATGGTTATATTAAAGGAGAATGGAAGATAAAGAAAACTACATTTGAGCAGCCACCACGGTTGAGACAAAAACTGTGGCGCTCTGTGTCATGACTTTGGCGTCGAGTTCAAGGTCATTTTCTTACTCGCTTGCCAGATTTTCTTTATCTAGGTTCAAATAAATGGCTTTACAAATCTCTCCCCTCATCACCATGACTCAGTTGGGAGAGAAGGGGAACGAGAGATGGAGGGCAAATGGAACGGGGTGAAGCGGCTCTATCAGTGCCCCCTGCTTTTTTTTTCTGCCACCCAGTGCGCTATTTCATTCTGTGAGTAAATGACAGCTCTGCTTCACACTGTCACGGCTGGAGAGCAGGGCACAGATGAAGATTGTGTGTGAACATTGCTGTTTTTGCTCTTTACAACCGTAATGACATTCTATTTTTGTTCTGACACAATAGTACCAGGAAAAGACGTGATGTTAGCTGTGAGACTGAGCCAGAACTGGGGCCGTATGAAATGTACCTGACAATGAGCTTTTGATTTCGCCACAGCTGGTTTGCTGCCTGAGCCAAAGACTCTCCCAGCGTGGAGAGACCCCAGCAGCTGTTAAAGCCTTTAGCATCACAGTTAGCTAGAATTTGACATAATTTAGCGTTTGTTGATGCATAATGCATATTTAAAGGTGAAGTATTTATTTTTTGCTTTAAATTGTGGTGGAAGCAACTACTGTATATATCTAAGCGCTGGTTTGTTTGATGGAGTTGTCTGACATATCAGCTTCTGTGTCATTCAGTGAAGTTGGGTTGAGATGTGACCACATGCACTTAGCTGTTTAACAGAGGATTTAGCAGTTTGTCTGAACAATGTTAAATGCTATAAGAATACTATGTTGCTATAAATAAGGTGACTGTAGGAAAACTGTTGTGATTCTTTACAGACACCAAACCTTCTTACCAAAACCTTTACTCATGTTTAGTTTTTTGGGTATTAGATGAATACATATTGACCAAGGGGATGTAGGAATGGTTTCACTTGGTGCTGAAATGATGTACTTATGTACATATTCTATTGTTCAAAAGTTTGGGGCTGGTAAGATTTTGTTTTTGAAAGAAGTATCTTATGTGCACCAAAACGGCATTTATTTGATCAAAAATAGTTAAAACGGTAATATTGTGAAATATTATTACAATTCAAAATAACTGTTTTCAATTTTCAATATATTACAAAAAAAACTCTGATTTTTTTAGTCTTCTGTTTCACATGATCCTTGACAAATCATTCTAATATGCTGATTTGCTGCTCAAGAAACATGTCTTATTATTATAAATGCTAAAAAGTTGTGCTGCTTATTTTTTTGTGAAAACTGTGATGCATTTTTGTAGGATTCTTTGATGATAGGAGGTCAAAAGAAAAGCATTTATTTAAAACTGAATTATTTTTTTAACATTATAAATGTATTTACTGTCACTTTAAAAAAAAAAAAAAACATCTTGCTCACTAGGGGTGCTCCGATCAGGATTTTTGAGGCCGAACACCGATCATCTTTCACAGACATGTCTAAACACAATAAATATAAGCAACACATTATTCAAAACTTTTTACTTTTGCATTTAGCCTACTTCTAGATTTATATGTTAAGTTGCTTCAGCAAGTGGCAAAACATTTAAACTACTTTTCTTACGTTATCACAAACTTACCATTGACAGAAATAGTCAGCTCTACTGCCTTTTCTTTTGCATTGATATCTTTATTACAAGCAATTCTGCCGTTCACAAAGAACTTTGTTTTCCTACCTCCACGAGTGCTGCTACATTTTCGTGTCAATCCATGTTCATATTTACTGCAAACAATGCGATGTTACTTTAATTCTTTGCTTGCAGCGCAGCAATAGACTCGGTGCGGAAACGATCGCTGCACTGCTGCAGACGCACCGCTCCTGGAATGCACTGACGGACCGCAACTGTGTGCAGTGTGAATGCTCTGATCCGTTAACAAGAGCGCAGAAAAAATACGCACCGCATACGCACTGCAAACGGAGTAATGTGACCCTGCCGTTATGTGTGTGCGCTGCGAGTGTGCATGAGCGTAGGGTCTCCAGGAAAGCGCGAGAGCGCTGAATGGTTAAACACTGGCAAGAATTAAAAAGAAATGCAATTTATAAACTTTAATGACAACACTGCCTCAATTGTGCAAGTGATAATTCCTGTGTCAACTGTGCAGCGTGCAACTCGCTTATAGACAGATGCGATGTGTGGTGATTTGAAGCCATTTGCGTATTTTGAGAGAGAAATAGAGCACGCGCGCGGTGATTCACTCACGCTGTTTGTGAAATTACGTCTCACACAAGGTTTTCAAATTACTTTATAAGTTATTTAATGAAGAAATATGAAGGTGAGTACCTTACCTTCAGCATTATAATTATTTCACCCGCTCCGGACAGAGACTGAGACGGTGCCGCTGCATGTCGTGCCAAACCTCTCACGTCAGCGTCATCAGCTTGAGATTGTTTTTTTTTAGATCGGCCTTTTTAGAGAACGCCGATCAATCATCCCAACAGGATTATCGGCCGATAGTGATCGGTAGCCGATCAATCGGAGCACCCCTATTGCTCACACCAGACTTTTGATGGTAGTGACCGAGATATTCTTGTGTAGATATAAAATTATGTACAATTATGCACATACTGTTGCATAATTTGTATGGGCCTTTAAAACGTACATGTGGTTTAAACCACAGGCCCTGTCATTTTATTCCAAACATGTTAAAAATCTTATTTCTATCCCAAAATGTCGTTAAACACAATAAATAAGTTGACATATGGTGGACAAATTTAATAAACGACTGAAGTGCTTATATGAAGTGCAAGGGAAATGTAATGACATTTGGTTAACAGTGTGATATGTTTAATCAACTAAAACAAGTAACATACTGAAGTTCAGAAGGAGCAGAGTCTGTAATGCCTCAGTAAAAGATTCCCCGGAGCTACAGTTAAAGATGAACTTGCTACTCATAGATGTCCATTCTATTTACGTCAACCGTGGTGCCTAATGACGGGTGCTGGAAAATGGCTGAAATTGAAGCTAATGAATGAGAGAAAGAGATAGAACTCTGCAGGGAAGGCAGCATGTGGAACTGCACCGGGCTGAATCCCCCGCTCACAGACAAACATTAGCTCAGAGTCTAGACACTGCGTTTCTGCCTTAGATGGAGGATCCCCAGAAGGCATAATAATAGAGAATGAGTTGCTCATGAGAAGACATGGCTGATTGCTTTTGTTGTTCTCTTCTATTTTAATTATCAGCCCTTCTTTTGTTCTGTGCGCTATCATCGTTCAGCGGACTGGTATTATCTGCTACTTCACTTCTGCAGGGACTTCTATTTTGACAAAAAGCCTCGTTCCTCTAGCACGTCCCGCTCCCTGCTATGTAGTCTATGAGCATTATCGCTCTCAGCTGCGAAACCGCATTCACAATGGCTTTTGTCTGAGAGCATTGGGAGTGATTTATTACTATTTATTAATTAATTTATATATTCTGTGCTGTTATTTGGTTTGTCAATGTTAATTTCGTTAACGAAAACTATGACGAAAATTTTTTTTCCCATGACTGAAACAAGACGATGATGAGATGACAAGGTTAATAAATGATAACTGTGAATTATTGTGAACTGCTGTACACGCCTCTATGTGTGCTTTCATGTGTGCGGTTGCCAGATATCAAGAATTTAAATCCCCAAATCAGAGCTTGTCTGTTAAAAGGCTACATTTTCTGCTCGGTGTGTTGCTTATTTTTTGCAATCTAGTAACCATGCGCACACGCTCGCTCTTCATTGTGGAAGCGCTGATGATGATCTGAAAACGCCGACAAACAAGTAAGCTGGAGTTTAGCGATCTCCGTGTGAGGTGTTCAGCTTAAATGAAAGTGTCATTCATATTGTTTGCAATTGTGGTTGCTGAATTGAACACATTTACTCAACCGCCGTTGATTTAATAGAGAAACATTAATGTCATTTGGAATTATTGAAATTATTAGGAATTTCACTGTATTCAAATTCAAATAATATTTTTTTGTTTGTTTTACCAGTTTTCATTATATAGGCAGAGAGAGTGCATAAGTTTTGATATTTATTTATATAATAAATAGACTATAATAAATTAGTACTATAGATGAGGTAAAATAAACCATGCGTGTGTGTCCACATTCTATTGATTTGTGCTTATTGGTGAAAGTGCAATACCTGAAATGCAAAAATAAATTTATCAAATGACAACAATCATTACGGTTATAATTTTGAGCAAAAATATTTTTTATCAATTTAACCATTATACAGCATGATGAAATATGACTAAAATTTAATTGACTAAAATGCCCAGACATTTAGTCGACTAAAACGTGACTAAAACAAAAACAGGACGAGGTTGACTAAATATGTAATAACTAAAATGTACATTTGGCACATGACCAAGACTAAGAATAATTTAAAATACTAAGAATAAATTAAAAATGTCTGACAAAATGAACACTTGTGCCAATATTTCCCTCCTTCTAACAGTCATAGTGGTTATTTTATTTTATTTTATATTTTTTATTTTATTTTCAGGCTCTCTCATATGTTCTGTGAATGAATTTCCGGTCACTGGGATATTGAAACTCTTTTTACTTAGCTATAGGGGAGAAACAAATCTACATTTTAATAGTAATAATATTTACAAATGTAATATATTATTTGCAATACTTTTTCCTTCCACATTTAAAAACAAAAATGCTGCTTTTAATAATTAATGTGTAATTTTTTAACCAAATAATTAATCTGCTTTTATATACTGTCAAATGATCAACATGTATGACAAATATTTGTATAAATACTTAAGTTTGCTCTTGCATTAATTAAATTTTACTTATCATGTAGAATATTTGCTTTTGTTTTGGGACAAAAAAAAAAAATCCTCAATCACAGGCAGCTGTATGCATGTAATATAATCACATTATGATAATTATGCAAAGTTTGCTAGATTAAGAGACAGATCTTGATCCTCTATGCAATCATTTGATGACTAAACATTATCAAATCACTTTCTGTAATGCCTTATTTGTTCTCTGAGTTCTGTTGTGTGACTTTATATAAAGAAGGTCTTAGTGTGGCGTGATGCAGGGCCGTTTCTAGCCAATTTGACGCCCTAGGCGAAATCCCTATTGCCCCTATAATATATATTATATATATATAGCAGCAATTGACAGCACTCTGATCTAGTGGCATACAGGCATCGTCAGATTGACAGTACTCTAGCCCAATAATGTTGGGCGATCCAGTGGGGGCGGCAGTCATATTTCAGGGTGACCGTGCCACTCTTTATCACAACCCTGCTAAAAGTGCCAGTACGTGCGCTCATTGGCGCCCCTTCAGCTGGCGGCGCCCTAGGCGACTGCCTAGCTCGCCTATGCCTAGAAACGGCCCTGGCGTGATGGTCACGTTTCATGCTCTGCCTCAGAGTATTGACTTGCTGGGATCAGCCTTTGCATCATAATCACTCAGTGAGTCAACTGAGTGTCGCCCCGCCCAAAGTGCTGTCGCTCATCGTCATACACACCGCACAGGACACAGTGGGATTCACTCGAGGTGAGCGGGTGGATTGAGAAAAGAAAGGTTCAGAGGAGGTAAATGAGGATGAAATCTTGTTCACTGCCGGTGTGACCTAGAATGTGGCCAGTCCACCCCTGGCACTCTTTGTTGCAGAGTGTGTTTACCATAGGACAAATGCAATTTGCATTTATATAAGCTTTTTCATTAGGAGTTGGTCTCTGAGCACTCCAAAAACATTAAGAATTTGTTGGAAATGTGGCAGCCAATTTGAAAAGGGAGAATAGACAGCACTTTTTTGTTAATTTGTATTCATACTTTTTTCACAGTATTTCTTTTTAGTGTTTATCAGCAATAAACCTTTATATTTAATTGTTCATCTTTCCATAACTCTTACTTTTCTCCTTTTGTATAAAACATTCTGCAGACTTGTTTTCATCTTGGAGAAGAATGAGTAACATGCACCTTTGACTCAAATGCATAAATTATTTATTTGCTTTCATCTACAGGAGTTTTTCTCCTCTTTTAGTATGTGCAATCTGAAAAGTACTGATATCAAAATATCATGAAATGTCTGGTGTTATAATTAGGTTACTTGTCCACAATAATTTATTTATTTATTCAAACGAAGGGGGAATATGATGAACCAAATGATTTTAAGAAGAAAAAAAAAGTACTGCTTCGCTGTTTTTCTAACCAAGTTCAGAAAGCTGACTCTGATTCTTCTCTGTGTGTAGGTGATCAAGCTGACTTTTGAGGAGTTTGACTTAGAGCGGGGCTACGATACTCTAACTGTGGGAGATGGAGCTGTAATCGGCGATCAGCGGACAGTCTTTCATGTGTGAGTACTTTTGTTCCTCTTTTGTTTTCTTCTCTGTCCTCTCTCAAACTCCTCCCAGGCTGTGTCTCCCACTCTTAAAATCTCCGCTCTGTGTGCATAAACCTCCTCCCTATCTTCTTTCATCTCTCAGCGTCCTCTCTTTCTTCAGCCCCCTACGTTCTCTCCTCCTCTGCCGTTTCTTCCTTTAACCCCCCTCTATTTCATCTCATTTCATCAGCCCTCTGAGCAGAAGTGTACTGCAGAAATACCCCAAGCTTTATTGTCAATCACTATGAGTCTCAATGTTAGAACAAGAACACTCCTGCTCCAAAACCACGTCACACGTTGATGCCGCACAATGCAGATTTGCGCACCAGATGCTCCGGAAACGTTGCTGAGTGTGTTGTTATTAATTGTGCTGAAATTTATGGTCTTCATAAAGTTTTATCGATGCCGTTTTATGTGCGCTATCTGGCAGAGGTGTACAAGTGCTTGTGTTCCTTTTGAATGGCTGGTGTCCCTGGGCACATTCTCTCTGGTTACTCAGAGTCCCCTGATGGTCTAATGTGCTTAATTAGCAGGTCTCATAAGCCCTTATGGACCAATTCCGCAGGTCCCTGAAGGCTAGTGCCGGGGGAATGAAGGAACTCCCTATGTTCCCTGAGAGGTGCCAAATGATAGAGCGCATATTGAAAGTGAAGAATGACTGTTTTATTGTCATGTTTTATAGTGTTTGTCTGTCTTATTTTGATTTAAGGTTGTCTGGGACTACAACTCCAGATCTGGTGGTCAGTACCAGCCATCAGATGTGGCTCAATTTTAAAACGGATGACACAAGTGGCTCCCTGGGCTTTAAGGTTTCTTACGAAGGTAAATAAAGGAAATTCTTTGCATTTGGGTTCAGAGTGATCTTAAGGGATTGTTCACCCAAACATGAAAATTGTCATCCTACTTACCCTCAAGTTGTTCCAAACCTCTATGAGTTTCTTTCTTCTGTTGAACACAGAAGAAGATATTTTGACATTTAGTATAGAGAGAAAATAAATAATAATAAAAAAGATTGCTAATTACAATAAATAAATAAATAATAATAAAAAAGATGGTTAATAATGATATTTGTTTATATTTAACAACAACAACAAAACCACTACTACTACTACTACTAATAATAATAATAAATGTTTTTTTTATTTATTTTTTTATTTTTATGTATTTGTGTCATACAACGTTTCCTATGTAAAAGAAAAAAATCTTAATTTAATAAAAGTATTGATAAATGTGATAAAGAATGATTTAATGTGATATAGTATATCACATTTAATATAATGCAAAAAAAAAGATTAACATTCCTACATTTGGTAATTATCATGTCATAGACTATTCTCAGTTGAAGACTCTTACCGTAGTTGTCATTGCATTGATGATCTATCACTGAAATCAACAAATGCATTGTTCTTTGTCCCTCCTCTATTTCTGTATCACCATAACCACTTATGTCTCAGATGAATCAGATGGCTGGCCATGAAAAGCCTTTGAATGCTTATTTATTCTTTGCTTAAATTATTCTTGATTGCATGTAATTTTTAGAGTGAAGCAGACATTTTATAATAAGGTCATTGGCAGACGTTCACATTGATGTTATACACATAGCTAGTCAAATCTCGCACCTTATGATTTCCTCTGAGCAAATTTCTGAATTTTCTTGTAGCTTCCTGCTATTTGCCTGCTATCTACCGAGTGTACAGGAACAGCCTCATTTTCTATTTCTCGCTTCACCATTATAAGTTTTGCACATGTGGTGAGGGTCATCAAAGCAGCCTGTGATCGTTTAACCTTGCTGGAATGAGGGCCATGGGGCAGGGAGGATATCATGCAAGAGTGGCTACTAATTTTCAGTTTTCAGAGTCTATGTCTGATTTGAAATGAAAACACCAGAGCTTTCATCCTGGCCCTTTTTCAGAATTGCACCGCACATGGGGGACTTTGGCACATTTCATAAATTACAAACCAATATTTGCTGTCAGATACACAATAAGCCTCTAGGCCCTGAGTTTTTATGCATTTTATCCACTGCAAAAACATAAGAAGAAAGTGGAGCAGTGTACATACCCCCCAACATAATTAAAACAATGAGAGACACTTAATTAAGTTGAGGATTCTCTTTGAACTTCTGCCTCCCTGTCTGCGGGACAAGATGCACTCCTAAATTATTGCATCTCAGATTTTTCAGATTTTCAGATTTTATTGATCAGAAAGTCACTGCAGACAATGTTGGTTTTAAGCTAGATCAATACATAAGTACATGATATAGCGATAAATTCATTTAATAAATCAAAACTAATCACTTATATCAATATTTGCTGAGAAAATCCACCAAATAGAAAAGATCACTGTTGTATGTCCATTGTCTTTATATTGCCTATATGTACATTCCAATCCAAAATTGCTTACGATAGCAGGGAGTTTTAGAGCCCCGCATTTCAGCCCGAGCACGACGGGGGCCGACTTATTTACACCCCTAGGGCCGGGCTTCGGGCCAATTTTCATGTCATAGCTCACACGCAAGCTAACTAAACTAAAATAAATATAACTACTTTGCCATTAAAAACATGAACTATTTTAATGGCTGCAACAGTAGGCTGTGTAATGGGGAGGAGAAAAAAAAAAAAACAGTCACAGGCTCCAGTCGGACTCAGGACGAGAATTAAGCGGGGGCTTAAGCGTCCCGGGCGGGCTAGGGCCTAGATTTGAGGCCTGTGCAGGGCTTTAGGGAGTTTTCCTCATCTTCAATGCAACAGTCTGCGAAGAAGTTAGATGATGTCAAGATTTGCTGGTTAATCATACCACATGTCAGCATGTTGCATTGCTCTGAGGCTAATGGACGTCCGAGCATATTTGACACTCCATTAAGAACAGGGCATCATAACTGATGACAAACACGTTATTATGATTTTTTTATTTACGATCTGATCTCAGCCATAAAAGAAAAAGAAAAACGAGACACAGAAAGCGGGCTTGCCAGGGGCTCTTCACTAGAGGATTCACATTTAAAATGTCGCTTTAAAATTATTATTTTCTCACTCATTTTTTGTTTTCCTACGCATCTTCTGCATTTATATAACTCATAACTGGAGCTCCAAAGAGAAGTCGAATGGTAGTGCGCTGAGGGAACTGTTCATGTCAATGTTTTCATAATATTTACTGTTGTCTTCCTGACGTCAGTTAACCCTCTTTAATGTTGTGCTTAATATACAGTAAAAAACAGCAATATTGTTAAATATTTTTACAATTTGTAAGAACCGATTTCTATTTGAATGCTTTTGAAAACTGTAATGTATTCCTGTGATGGCAAACCTAATTTCAGCAGCCTTAAGTGTCAGATGGTCCTGCAGAAATCATTCTAATATGCTGATTTGGTGCTCAAGAAACATTATTATCAATGTTGAAAACAGATAGGCTGCTTAATATTTTATATGTGCACATGCAGATCTGTATTACTGCTGCTTCTGCTTGTAGAGCGCATTTTGAGGATTTGAATTGTTATACATACTGCAATAGGGCTGAATACAGAAGAAGTGTAGCCTATTGCCGACCCCAGGTGCATGCTGGGGGGAAAAAAAGAATTCTTAACTCGTACGATGGGTAAAGATGAATGGATTTATTAGTACTTGTGCCTTCCTGTATTATTAGCAATCCTTCATTAGAAAATCAATGACTTCCATCTGTGTTCTCAGAGTAAAAAAAAAAAAATCAAAGTGACATGAATAAATCATAGGAAATTTGAAATGGGTAAATAACAAATGTCGCCCCTTATGAAAGTGCACATGTCGGCTCTCAGAGACAGTTTGTTTGTCACCAAGCCGAAGACAGCTGTAACAAAGTATTAGCTGGGGCACTTAAGGAATCACGCATACATACACTCCCACAGGGATGACTTGCTGCGTAATATTTGTCAGCTCAGGAGACATTTTCTCTCACAATCCTCTTGCCTTAACTGATTGATATGGTCAGAAGTAAACTCAAGATGTAAATCCCAAGATAAAGGATAGAGATTCAGTCCAGGTAGAGGCCTGTCACCTGTCCAGAACTGGAAAAATGTTGCCTTCTCTGGCAGTATGTGGAGGTTGGCATCAAGGCACATCTAAATGTTTATACATCATCTGATGTGTTTAAGTGACCTAGGCATTAGAGAAACACCTTTTTAAATCAAATATGTGTGTGAACACTATGCATTTTTGTTCATGTTAGAGCATTATAACTTAGTAACATGCTAAGTCCAAACTCTATCAAGAGGTCAGTACAATTAGTGAGATGTTTGGGCTAGCAAAATAAATAATTAAATGTTGCCATAGAAGAATATATGTATGTATCTATGTATATATGTATGTTTGTAAGTTCCACAAATACCAAAGTTTCTTCATGGAACCATAGATGCTAATAAATAAGTTTTATTTTTAATAGTGTACCAATAAAAGTATAGTACTGTTAGCTCCATTTAACTTATTGTACAATGTCTACATTACATCTGAAGAATTCCATAGTTCTCTCATGACAACTCTCAGAGAGTTTAGCATGGCAATATACATGGCTATATTAATGTGTTTGGTCTTGACGGAGTAGATCTGCTATGCTGCTGCTGCTGCAGCAGAGCAAGTACAGACTTGCTACTGCCAATACATCCACAGACATGCTGCTGTGAGCATTTAAGAAATACTGCTGCTGCACATATAACATGTACAATAACCCCACATATAAAGCATACATGAAAATATGCAGTAGCAGATCTATACAGGTGGAGCTGGGGAAGGTGGAGGGTTTCTGAAGTGCGCTGCAACTGCTACAGCAAGCACTAGCCAAGTATTTGAATGTTGAGCAGCAGGTTCATTGGCTGCTGATGCAACTAGAACCACTCGCCATGTGAATAATGGTGTGATTATATCAGACTGAGTTAGAACCTATCAGTCTGCACCATCTAGAGTTTCATGACAAAACTATGTATATAATCAGAACAGAAAATGTGAAAAAAGTTCTGTCTAGGTATCTCACTTTCTTCTTCCCTGTAGCGCGCTCTCTCTCTATCTCTCTCTCAGTAGTGGCCTCTTTCTTTAGCTTTGGCCTTGTGATTCTAAATGAGCCCTGACATATTGAGACAGGTGAGGGTATAAGGGAACAGAGTGAAAAAAGACAATTCATTAGGAGAGCAAGCCATTCACAGATGCCATTGGGGCAGCAATGGAGGTAGTTTGCATGAATATGCTTTGCTGTCAGATGGAGTGAGTTGGAAAGACGCAAAAGAGTATAAGGCTTATATACTATGTGTAGGTGTGTGTTATTATGGAAAACTCTTTTGATTCCAGCAGATGTGATATAGAAATGGTGACACACAGATGATTCACTTAATATTTTTTGGAAACAGTGATATATATATATATATATATATATATATATATATATATATATCACTGTTTCCAAAAAATATTATTAATATTTTTTGTAAACAGAGATATATATATATATATATATATATATATATATATATATATATATATCACTGTTTCCAAAAAATATTAAGCAGCATAACTGTTTTTAACATTGATAATAAGAAATGTTTCTTGAGCTGCAAATCAGCATAGAATAATTTCTAAAGGATGTTACACTGATGACTGGAGTAATGGCTACTGAAAATTCAGCTTTGCCATCAAATTAATGTATTATTTTAAAATATATTTGACCCTTCTTTCCCATTAAAACCCTGATGGAAACAATTTTTTGCAAAAATGTCTCATGCTTATTTTTATTTTTCAGAAATTAACCAGGGTGGATGCGGAGACCCTGGAATCCCAGCCTATGGCAAGAGGGAAGGCACAGGCTTCCGACATGGAGACAAGCTATATTTTGAGTGCCTTCCAGCCTTTGAGCTGGTAGGAAAAAAGAACATCACCTGCCAGAAAAATAATCAGTGGTCAGCCAAGAAGCCAAGCTGTGTGTGTAAGTGACAGATCTTACCCAAAATGCATTACTTTCCACACCCACATGATCACACCTGGGAGGATATAGTGCACCATTATTATTGTCTTTAGCACAGTATGGCCCCACCGATACTTCCTCTCATCAGCTGAGCCATTAAATCATTAACTATAACTCAAGTTAAAGCCACAGCGACAGTTCATTTAATGTTAATGTTCATATTTAGTTGCTTTATTTACTTTATCAGGGTCTTATAATGAAGTTGACAAATTTTAACTGAATTGAAAAACTGCGTATTTGAGAAGCAGGAAAATATAAAGAGACATATTTGTAAAAATGCAGTCAGTTGATTTTCTTGTTTGCTACCGCTAAGTAGAGAAAGGTTTTTGTGGCATTTAAATGTTTGAATTGAGTGTCATAACATACAATGTTTTTTGGCAGTTAATGCTTGTCCAACTTGTTTTGATATTATTGCTCTTTCTCTATCATTTGGATTCATGTATACCGTCAATTTGCCCCAGACTATGGTCATTTTTCACTATAATGGCTACCATCCTATTACATCAGTGGAATTGCAGTTGACTCACAACTTTGTTTTCTGCTATTTTATGACATTATTATTAGCTCAGACAGCAAAGTCATTCATATGAGGTGGAATCATAACGATTCGTCTTCAGTCCACCACTGAGCTCATTTTCATTCTCCCCATGACTATTTAGTGATGCTTATTGCCCTCTCAGCTTTGTCCCAAATCCTGAAAATGAGTTAATGCCTGAGGATATTCCCCGCAGATAAACATTCTCTTTCTCTGCAGCATCTTCAGTCTGATTATGTTCTACAATAGGCGAGATCATAGCGTACTTGTACACAGGGGCGTCATACACCTAATATTTTTATTCACTATTATTTTAGCCACCCACTTGATGCGCTTTGAGGGATACACGAGTAAGAAAAAAAGTATAAAAGGAGGGGATTCAAGTTCAGTCTTCAATTAGTCCTGCCCCAAAGTCACACCATTTGTTGAGCCAGTGTTGCTGTGTCTGGTTCAACAAATTAATAAATGTTTTGATAGATAAATGTTTCTATAAAGCCACAGTGTTTACACTTCTCAGGGAATCAGCTCACAAATTGCTTCTGGTTGTCCTGGCACATAATTCTGGGAGTATGTTATCGTCAAATTTCACAAATCATCCTTAGGAGAAACTAGTAACAAAAAAACGAGACGTACACTCTTAAAAATAGAGGTTCTTTAATGGCATCCATGGTTCCATGAAGAATCATTAACATCCATAGAACATTCTGTTGCACAAAATGTTCTTTATAGTGGAAAAATTGTATTTAGATCATTAATATGTCCTTCTTTTAAGAACTATTGACTGAAAGGCTCTTTGAAGAACCAAAAATGGTTCTTCTATGGCATCACTGTGAAAACCCCCTTTTGTAACCTTTATTTTTAAGAGTGTATATGAGCAAGAAAGTGACCATTTCATAAAATGTCTGTTGTCAAGGTCTGAGAGGTCTTACAAGTTGTAGTTACAGATGCTGCTATCACACTGTGCACATCCTCCAAGCTGTAATTTTTCCTCTCCTGTCTTGCTGTATTGTTTAAGCAACAACAAATGACCTCCCTATGCATTGTGAATTGATTTTAGCTTCAGTGGCAGTTTTAATCTCAAGTTCGCCTCACAGTTTGACGCACAACGCCTCCTGTGTTTAACTGTTGCTTGTTTTATCTCTTTGTCCTTTTCTCAGTTTCGTGTTTCTTCAACTTCACAACTCCATCTGGAGTCCTGCTATCACCAAACTACCCTCAGGAGTACGGAAACAATATGCACTGTGTGTGGCTGATTATCGCCAAACCCGAGAGCCGCATCAACATGGCCTTTAACGACCTGAGCATGGAGAAACAGTTTGATTTCCTATCCATTAAAGATGGCGGCAAGGCAGAGTCACCAATTCTGGGCACCTTTTCTGGAGATGTGCTGCCATCACCCATCACTACCAGCGGCCACGTGGCCAGGCTGGAGTTTCTGACTGATCATACGTACACAGAACGCGGCTTCAACATCACTTTCACCAGTACGTTTTAAAGACAGCTCTAGATTCATGACTTTTTATTTTCTGTGGTAAAAATGAATAATTAATTCAAGTTATTTTGGGCAGACCTGTTCATACTTTTAAGTCTAACGTCACATTGAAGTTAGAGACCAAAAAGTCAATGTATAATAGATAACAATAGCGTTCAGATGTTTTGTCAGTGGTAGCATGCACCAAATTTGAAAAGTTTCTGGGAGTTAAAAGAGCTCAGAAGTTTTCTTGTTATACGAGACAGATTAAGAAAGTTTTTATTTCCCCTTTGGAGAGAATTGTCTGTACAATTCACGACTGAATATCTGTCGTCCTTCAGTAATCACTATTTATGGGGCATAGCGTATGTCAGCAGAGTTGATAGATGCTTGAGTATCCATGTGAGGAAGAATAACAAGAGCCACAGATTTAATTAGAATTTATTACCAAATACATATGTAATTAAATAAAGCCAGTTAATTGAAGCTGTCTGGAGGTGATCCCATGTGGTTTGACTCCCCATGCGGTATGTTTTTGGGGGAGTGCGAGGGATGCTCCAATCATTCATGTTAATTAAAGAGATGACAAACTCAATAGAAGGGCTTGTTGGCATATGATGGTGATGGATTACATGCAAAATCGTTGGGTCTGAGACCCATTTTGAGTCGTCAAGTTTATTATGAGGAGTTTATTTATTATTACATTATTATGTCCAGTGCGTGAGGGGAAACACAATAAGAGCTTTTAAAAAGGTTAGCTTTACATTGAAAGTGACTTACCA
Source organism: Sinocyclocheilus anshuiensis (assembly GCF_001515605.1). Taxonomy (NCBI): domain Eukaryota; kingdom Metazoa; phylum Chordata; class Actinopteri; order Cypriniformes; family Cyprinidae; genus Sinocyclocheilus; species Sinocyclocheilus anshuiensis. The sequence goes on along the minus strand of NW_015546044.1, from coordinate 295,657 downwards.
CATATGTATTTGGAATAATCTTTTATCCAAAATTATACATTTTGATGTTTTTTTTTTTTTTGCGTTCCTTGACCTTGGCACATTTCCTGTTGTACCAGGAATGAACAGATTTTCTGGAGAGATTTTGTCTGCTGGTAATACATCTTCTCTGAAGTCCTGTCGATGGGTACTGAGTAGCTCCAAGCTTTCCACTGAAGCAAGAAACTTAGGGAGGCACATAAATCAATATTTTGTTCTAACTAAAATGAATTAGTGTAGTTATACAGCCGAAATGATGAGCCGAAAAGGCTACAGTTCAGTGGCCATATTGAAAACTCCCTCTTTAATTTATATGGGGCCTTGTAGAAGTTGTCCATTCATGAAAACAAACTATTTTCTTTCTTTTTTTCTTAGCAAAATGTAATAAATTTTTTTAGCAAAATTAAGTATATACTATATATATATATATATATATATATATATATATATATATATATATATAATATATATATA
>NW_015546044.1:289386-294955 GCF_001515605.1 Sinocyclocheilus anshuiensis | reverse complement strand
ATATGTATATATATATAGCTCTAAAATATTTTTAGAAATAAAGTACAGAAGTTCCCCTCAGTTCAGTAACTTGTTTTTATATATTTTATGCATTTGTCAGATGCTTTTATCTAAAGCGACTCCTCAGAACATACATGCATACAGGGCCGGATTTACGTATAGGCATTCTAGGCACGTGCCTATGCTTGCTCGTCCAGGGGGGGCCCAAACACAATGAAGAGATATATATTATTTTTGTTATACTATGGGATATCTACAACAGTAAAAGAACCAAATCCCAAAAGACACTGAGCAAATAAATATAACAAACAATAGGGTATTTCCATGTCTTCAACCTTTTTTATGTATGGAGATCACGCTATCTTTCTCCCGCTCTCTCTCACAGACGCACACACGGTACAGACACGCACTCGCACACACACGCGGATAGAAACTTGTCATTAGCGCTGCCCCGTGAATTTATCAATAAAATAGTTTCGCAGCTGAAAAGCTACATGACATTTCTCAGTAGGGAGGTTCTTGAAGCAGTTCAACTTAAAGATTCGCTATTAGTAGACGCTGCTGCTGAATACTGCTGAGAGACGCACAGACGCAGGTATTCACACACGCTTAATCTCTCTCCCTCTCTCTTTCACTCTCTCTCTCTCTCTCTAATAACTGAGTTAGACTGCATTAATAACTGTGTTAGCCTGCACATCAATGGCTCAAGCCTCTGTTATTAGCTCTAAAGAGGTGCGTAAAAAATTAGCTAGTTCAACACACGCGAGATTTCAGGACAGAAACATGTTAAATATCTTGAAACAAATCATCTGAACAATTGATGTGTGGTTGTGACTCTAGGCCATTAAAATTATTAGAGAAATAATGCACTCCCGAAGTGGTTATGTGGCCACGTCGCCGTGCCTGTTAATGGAATTGTCTTTCTCAGTTCTCAAACAAATTAAGAACTACATTTGATTTTTATTGACTGAACGCAAGCGCTTATTGCAATAGAAAATACTGTAACGGTTTCACTGATTAAGAAATATTTTTGTTTGCTTGTGTGGTAATATTAGGCCTATTATATTAATAGGGACGGCAGGCCCAAAAATTTGTTTTGCCTATGTCACGGAAAGAGGTAAATCCGGCCCTGGCCATTACTCCAGTCTAAAGTGTCACATGATACGTAATAAATCAATCTAATATGCTGATTTATTATTAGAATGATCAATGTTGGCAACAGTTGTGCAGCCAAATATTTTTTTATTTTTTTGGAAACTGCGATACTTTTTTCAGGATTCTTTGATGAATAAAAAGTTAAAAAGAACAGCATTTATTCAAAATATAAATATTTTCTAACAATATAAATCTTTGCTATCACATCCTTGCTGAATAAAAGTTTTAATTTTTTTCAAAAAAAGAAAGAATACAAATGTACTGACCCCAAACTTTTGAACGGTAGTGTATATTGTTAGAAAAGATTTCTATTTTAAATAAATTATCTTTTTTTAATTTTTTTTTTTTTTTACTTTTTATTCATTAACGTTTTCATTTTTTTAGTACCGACTTGGTACCGAAATACCGGGTCTTTTGACAACACTATATATATATATATATATATATATATATATATATATATATATATACACACACTTCAAATTTGGTTAAATATGATAAGTAAAGTGCTGTCGTTGCTGTGCCCAGCTTTTTGGCCTGTTAGGTTGAAGTTAGCATGCAGTTCTCTTCCATATTTCATATTCTTGCCTCATTGTTGTTTTGTTTTTGTTTTTTTCCCCTGCAGCTTTCCGGCACAACGAGTGTCCCGACCCTGGCGTTCCAGTAAACGGAAAGCGCTTTGGTGAGAGTTTACAGCTTGGCAGCTCTATCTCTTTCCTGTGTGAAGAGGGGTTTATGAAGACCCACGGTTCTCAGACCATCTCCTGCATTCTCAAAGATGGAAATGTTGTGTGGGACAACGCTGTGCCACGTTGTGAAGGTCTGTCCTCTCTCTAATAAATAGATTTCATAATTAACAAGTTTGCTTGTAACAAAAACAAAATTATATACTCCAACTCTGTTTGCACTTTACTGAACTTTTAGAAAGTTTGTTCAGTTATTAAGTACATTAAGTACATTTGGAGACAGACTGAAATGTTGGTGCAACTGAAATGTCAGTGGAATAAAAAGTCATAATCTTTACTTTCGGAATGTGCTCAAGAAGTATTAACTGTCTGAATTCTTACAGACGAAAAACACATCCTCTTTTTTTAATAAAATGCATTGCTGTATACTACAAATCATTTGATGCCATTTATTGAGCAGTGCCTTTTATAGATGCCCTTCAGTACACTGTTAAAAGATGAGATCATCCACTTCAGCTGTTGAACACATTCAGCTTTTAGATTTTGCATTTTAGAAAAACACTCAATTATTAGGTGAGAAAAGACAGATTTTTTTGTACATTACATTTTTTGACGGAAGGTTTATACGTTAAAGTTTATAGCTGGGCTGAAATAGTGGACTGTTTGAAGGAAATAGTTTACGTGTGAGCACTCCTGCCCTCTCTTCCTTGGTTTTCACTTTTATTTTGCTCTTTCCATCTGGTTTCTTTCCATCTTTTTGGATTTCTGTGATTTACTGTTTATTTCTAGCATGTGAAAACCACAGAAAAAAAATAGCATTGGCCTTAAAATTTGGTAATTAAAAAATTTAAATCTTTTTTTTGTTTGTCATCTTCTCCTGTTCTTTAGCTCCATGTGGTGGAAACCTCAAGGCTTCTAGCGGCATCATTCTGTCCCCAGGCTGGCCTGAGCTTTATAAAGAGGCCCTCAATTGTGAGTGGATCATCGAGGCTCCGCCAGGATATCCTATTAAGATCATCTTTGACAAGTGCGTACAAGACTTCATTTCCTCTTTTTCTGAACTGTCATGTTGTTCTTAATAAGCCTCCCGGTTTCATTTTCCCCTCCTGTCTTTCATTCTACTGGTTATCATCATTTCATAAATAGGTCACTAGCGCACTGCAGATGTTCACTATAGACTTGGAATAAGAGTATCCGGCTATTCATTTCCCCAGCTATCACAAGGATTCATTCTGAATCAGTATACATATCTTTTACCTCTGCTTATATAGAATGGCTTTATCCACAGTCATATGCGATTGTTGAACATTTATTTAACAAAGACATGTGGATCAAATGCACTTTACTGCTTTTTTTGTTTTTTGCTTGTTTTTTTTAATTTTATTATTATTATTTTTGTGCGTTGTTATTTTTTTGCATTGTTTTGTTTTTGTTCTTTGTTTATTGTTTTTGTTGCTTTGTGTGTTTTTATTTATTTATTTATTTGACATTTTATTCATCATGCAGACTCTTTCATCCAAAGCAATTTACCAATGAGGAATTCAACAACAATTAATCTTTATTTGCTAATTAAAAATCTCAACGAGGCAAGTTTTAAACAGACAGGTAGGTAGGCTATTTATTTATTTAATTATTTAATTAATTAATTGCCAGATTGCATTGTTTTGTTTTGTGTCATTATACACAGAGCCCCTAAAATTATGTTGTGGCTCATTTGGGATCTCCATGCTAGAGTCTTCTAAGATAATAATAATAATAATAATAATAATAATAATAATAATTCCTTACATTTATATAGCACTTTTCTGGGCACTCAAAGCGCTTTACATAGAAGGGGGAATCTCCTCAACCACCACCAGTGTGCAGCATCCACCCGGATGATGTTCTAGAATGTCATTGTATAGTAGCAGTAAAATTTGTCTTCAATGGCAGTACTGAAATACCCAAACTTGTTAATCAGAAAGGGGTGTCTGTATACATTTTAGCATATGGCACGATGATACCAGACAGACTGATGTAGTCTCATCCACCGATTCTCCTGCTACATAACTGTTGTGTGTCAGCACTCTCCTCCTACTGGTCCCTGCGGTTTCTTTATTTATTGTATATGTGTGCGTGTTTAGTATGAATGTTTGCATCTACCATCAGTTGTTGTTGGGATTTATTTTATTTTATTTTTTTAAAGGTGAGGCCGGTGGGACAGTTGATGTTTTGACTGTGAATACAGAAAGCATCAGGGCTTTAGCGGGCCGCTGCTGCAGGAAACTCAAACAACACACATTGCTTTGGAGCGAGCTGAGTTTTCAGTGTGAATGATGTGGTACCTCTGTTCTAGCTGTAAATATGTGGTATCCTGCAGGAACACAGGCGAATAGGACTGTGATGAATCCATGTAGTCTCACTTTGTGGTGAAGCTGCCATGCTGATGCATAGCGCTGTTCTGATCCACAGGTTCCGGACAGAGGTTAACTACGATGTTCTCGAGGTACGGGATGGACGCTATCCTTCTTCCCCTCTGATTGGCAGTTACCAGGGTACACAGGTCCCTCAGTTCCTCATCAGCACATCCAGCTTCCTGTACCTGCTCTTCACCACCGACAAGAGTCACTCTGACATTGGCTTCCGTATCCAATATGAGAGTATGATGATCTACTATTGTATTTTTGATCTGAAAAGAGCCATTTTTGTAACATATTTATTTCTATAATATATTTATGTTGTAATTTAAAGTCTGTTCAAAGTATGTTTACAAAAGACCTTATGTTACTAATTAAATCGGCTACAGATTAAACGGCTTTATCGTCATTATAATTTATTATTACAGTTACACAATGTTATTCAGTAGTCTTAAATAACATGGTTACAGAATGCACATGGTAAAATATCACAAAACTATTAATTGCATTTTTCAAATTAAGAGACATGATAAGTGTGATTCATATTCAAAGTCTCCTACAATGCTCAGAATTTAGTCAAAGCATGCTAGTTAGATAAAGCTTGATATTATCTTCTCTCCAATGCATTTCATGGCTGCAATTACAAGGATCTGATAGCACAGATACCTGTGAATACTAGCAGCTATGAAGGCATCATTATAATTAATAGCCACATGCAGTGATTTTAATCAGGTCCTGTAATAATGATATAATAGGATGGTGATTATGTTGTGAGATGATTTCAGTCATGCGCAAACACATGACACAAACAACATTACAGTGTACATGCGTTCATATATGCGAGACTGCAGAATTAGCTCTGTCAGCTCTGTTTTGTGAACTGAAAGAATGGCTGTAATGCTGGTATGACTCATGTTTGTAACCTTTTCTTGTTGTTTCTCTAAAAATCTCAATTCATCTTAAATTATTGAGTACATCAACTCAAGCAGAAAGTGCTGTCGAAGAATTGGTATTACTTCTGTCTACAAGAATAATAATTTTTGAATGATCCGAATAAGCAAAACATTCCATAAACTTAATTTGATTGGCATAATTAGAGATGCACCAATATTAAAAGTCTGACTAATATAGATAAGCTGATAAATGCTTAAAAGTTAAAAGTTATGGCTGATAACTAATAAATGGACCATATTAAAATACTGTACTATGTTGTTTAAATAAGTTAAAAATAAAACATTAAAAACTAAAATCAGTAATTTTAAGTGTGGATTTATAACAATATAATATACAACATGAAAAATGGATTTTGAGATTTGCAAGATTTACATTTAT
>NW_015546044.1:287528-289376 GCF_001515605.1 Sinocyclocheilus anshuiensis | reverse complement strand
TAACCGTAACTGTTAGAATAATAATAGAGGACCGTATCACTAATATTATCACAAAAAACAAAAACAAAAAAACATTAAATTCATAGTAGTTAAAATGTTATGTTTTACAGATCATAGAATAATAATAATAATAACAACTTAACTTACTTAATTTATTATTATTTTTTTTTTTTCTTTTTAGTTTTTTGGTCCATAAGCACCAACCAAGTCAACTGGTAACACTTTAATTTGTACATTAGTAGTATTTCAGAAATTGCCCTGATACCAAGTTTCTAATACATTTTGAATAAACTTCTGCCCTGAAAAGCCACCTGAGTGAATAATCATAGATTGTTTTCCATGTTAATGTTTGTTTATTTTCTCTTCAAGCCTTGCAGCTCCAGTCGGACCATTGCGTTGATCCTGGAATCCCAGTCAACGGTCAGCGGCACGGCAATGATTTCTATGTGGGGGCGCTGGTGACGTTCAGTTGCGGAGCAGGATACACGCTCAGTGACCATGAGCCTCTTGAGTGTGAACCTAACTTCCAATGGAGTCGCCCTCTGCCCAGCTGTGATGGTACGGTCCACTCTATACCTACTAAAATGGTCATCGCCTGGGAAAAGGACACATTAGAGATAGGTCATTTATTTAAATGACATAATCGCTCCCAGACTGGAAGGGCCTTTACGGTTTGAAGCTACCCTTTCCGCTCTCTTCACCTATTCCACAAGGCTTTGAATATTTAAGGCCATTATTGATTTGTCCCCTTGAGTAATGATAGGAATTATTCACCTTCATATGTTGATGTCCTTCAGAAGGGCACTTCCTGTAAAATTTCTTTCAGTAGGATTGTGCTCAGTGTTTTGACAAATAGTCTTTATCTTTTTCTCTTTCCTCTAGCTCTTTGTGGTGGGTTTATTCAGGGGAACAGCGGCACTGTTCTGTCCCCTGGGTTCCCTGACTTCTACCCCCATAACCTCAACTGTACGTGGATGATTGAGACTTCACATGGTAAAGGTGAGGCCACTTTTTGAAGCTGGTTCTTTCTTTGACAGGAATAGACAGTCTTTTTAAATGAAACACAAACAGTAATGTCTTTGTCTTTAGTGAACACACATTGTAAACAGTATGAGATTAAAAAAGTATGGATTTAATAACTGGTTGACTCTCTGGCAGCTGTAGCCTCCTCCAAATGGTTTCTGTAATTGTAGATCAGACCTGAACAACAGTCAGGAGAAATTTGCACCATTTCTCTTTACAGAATTGGTTCAGTTCAACTATGGCATGAATCAATCTCTCATGAAATCATACCAAATCCGTTTGAGGTCAGGACTACATTATTTTTTTTCTGTCGTTGATAACAAGCGGTTCAGGGCCAGAGGCATTAAAGGGATAGTTCACCCAAAAATGTTCTAAACCCGTAAGATCTTGGATCATCTTCAGAACACAAATTAAAGGGGTCATATGATGCGATTTCAATTTTTCCTTTCTCTTTGGAGTGTTACAAGCTCTTGGTGCATAAAGAAGATCTGTAAAGTTGCAAAGACTAAAGTCTCAAATCCAAAGAGATATTCTTTATAAAAGTTAAGAGTCAGCCACACCTACCTAAAATGGCTCGTTCTAACACGCCCCAACATACCTACGTCGCTCTGTGGGAAGATTTGCATAACGCCGCCCAAATGTTCACGCTAAGAAAGAAGGCGTAACTTTTATTCTCGCTGTAGTATTGTTGCCGCCACTGCCATGTCGTGGAGACGCTGTGTGTTTCATTGTGAAAGCGAAACTACTTTGTTTGGCCTTCCAAAAGAGGACGATATCTGCTTCGTCATGCCTGGAGCTGATCCGTGCTGGCTGCTGAGGAAATAC
>NW_015546044.1:281183-287455 GCF_001515605.1 Sinocyclocheilus anshuiensis | reverse complement strand
TGACCCTCAGCAAACAACAACAGAACTACCACATTCAAGGCCCAGAAAGGTAGTAAGGACATTGTTAAAATAGTCCATCAGTGGTTCGACCTTAATTTTATGAAGCTACGAGAATACATTTTTGGGTGAACTAACCCCAGCAAATCATGATGGACCACCATACTTTAATTTCAAAGTCTTCTTTTCACTCTTGTTTGACCTATCCACTGAGGAACTTTCACATGCTCTCGTGGACTTCACACACACGGCAATGTTCCTTCTTCCACTGTTCTTGTTTATCGTTTTATGCATCATAATCAACTTGACAGAAATGTTAGCATGTTCCAGATATTTCTGTAAGTCTTTAGCTGACACTCTAAGATTCTTCTTGCTAGACACCCACTCAGGAAGAGAAGCCGAGCTCGTCTTGCCATCAACTGATAAACATCAAGGCTTTCAGAGATGCTTTTCGAACCTTTTCTAGCTTTATGCAAGTCAACAATCCTTAATCTTTGGCGTTCAGAGACCTCTTTTGTTTGGGATGCAGTTCACATGAGGCAGTGCTTCTTTTGAATAGAAAACTCCCAAATTGAGCATTTATTTTTTTATATAGTACAGGGCAGCTTTGACTAACATCTTCAATCTCACCTAACTGATTGAACACAGCTGAAGCCAACTTTTGGAGAAATCAGTAGCCTAGGGATTCACATGCTTTTTCCACCTTGCGCTGTGAGTGTTTACATGGTGTGTTCAGTACAGAGTCATTGTTTGTGCCTTTTGTCTGTTGTGATAATTTTAGCACCAGAAATCCGGTCAAATCTGAAGATTTGACATGTCTTCCTGCAGTTATTTGTGACTGAAGCATCTGTGAACTCTTAAACAGTTTACGTATCTACATCCAGTGTTTTTCTCCTTCTCTCAATCTCCGCAGGTGTCCAGTTTATCTTTCACACCTTTCACTTGGAGAGTCCACATGACCACCTTTTAGTCACAGAAAATGGTAGTTTCTCTCAGCCCCTGTGGAGATTGACCGGGTCTACACTGCCACCCCTTCTCAGCGCTGGACTTTTTGGCAACTACACCGCTCAGATCCGTTTCCTCTCAGACTTCTCTGTGTCCTATGAGGGCTTTAACATCACTTTCTCAGGTAGAGACCTTTGTACAGTAGCTTAAACTACATGACATTTATAACAGAAGAAGCTACAAAATATCAATCCTTCTTCTGTTCCCTTCAGAATACGATCTGGAGCCTTGCGAAGATCCCGGCGTCCCCCCCTTCAGCACTCGTAAGGGGCTGCAATTCGGGGTGGGGGATGCGCTTATCTTTTCCTGTTTTCCGGGGTACCGTCTCAAGGGGCCTGCGAGGGTGGTGTGTCTAGGGGGGCGTCGACGGGTTTGGAGTTCCCCTCTGCCAAGGTGTGTTGGTAGGTGGTCACATGCTTTTCATTTTGCTTTGTTTGCAAATTTTACCACATATTTCCCCTCATGTGCTCAGACATGCATGCACATATGCTGATGTTAAAGGCTAAAGCAGCCCCCATTTCAGAGTTCTGCTCGATATGAGACAGGAAGAAAAAGGTTATGACTCACCATCTAGAAGAAAAAAAATTAAGAGCACCAGCTCCAAATTCTATCTAATGCTTAAGCAGCATTAATATGATGGTAGATATCAGCATATAAGTATCTTGGAGACCAGACTTCTTCATTCTAATTTGTGCTGCAATGGCTTAGATGCTAAATTTAGAATGTAATTTTTTTTTACATTATGATTTTGACATTCCGGTTGAAGCAAGTAATTAGGTATTATGTATTTTCTGCAGCAATATCTGGCTTATCCTTGCTTCATATTTGTTTACCAGTTTTGTGGAACTAGGTCAGCTCATTTGTAAACATATGTTTGTTTATTTGTAATGTGCTTGTATTTAAACTTATTTAAATAAATAACGTTTGATTTACTTCACTTAAGGTCTGTTGGGTATGTCAGTTATTATTATTTATTTATTTATTTTTCAAAAAACATCATCCAGAAAACCCCCAATATTTTTCTCAATAATGTTATTTGAGAAATATTACGTTGTTTCTAGGGATGCATGACATATAAGTTATTGGCTGATATTAGAGATTTTTATTTATTTATCAGAATATTTATACCTCTTTTTTAGATTACCTTTGCACTCACTTAAAATTAATTTGAAATACAACAGGTTAATAAATCTTAATTGTAATATTTAGAAATTCTCAAAATTGCGATGCAATGTCTAAATTCACGTGTAGCATTTAAAACAATTAATGCATTGGTTATAATCCGTAATATCATAATAATGATTAACTTATAGGTATCGTCCAGAATTGCAATAGTGTTGCATCGGTTGTATTAAATAGTCGGTTGTATTAAATTATTAGCGTCTGAACAGACCTGTGATCCAGGCAGTGTTGTCATTGTCAAAAAGTTCAGTTTTGCTTCAGCTTTTAATTTGTGTAGTTCAGTAACCTAGCATAAATTGACTTGCACTCATTCACAAACATACACCACCCCCTGACTGCCAGCATCAGTGTATAAAGTGTGCTTGTGTTTATGCTGAGATCATGGATCATTTGTCAGAGGTCATTTGACTTCTTACCTCCCTTGCTGCAGCTGAATGCGGATCGTCTGTAACTGGGAAACAAGGAGTTTTACTCTCTCCCAACTACCCTGGTTACTACGGTAACAACCATGAGTGCATCTACTCCATCCAAACCCAACCCGGTAAAGGGATCCAGCTCCGAGCGCGGGATTTCCGCCTGGAGGAAGACGACATGCTTAAGGTCTTTGTGACATAGTGTGTATTTGTTCCTGTGTGTAATGTTGGTTTGTAAATTATTTGATGACTGTATGTGACTGTTTTGTGTGTGTTTCAGGTGTATGATGGTAGCAGTAACAGTGCCAGACTGCTGGGCACCTTCACAGGCACAGAGATGATGGATGTCACTCTAAACAGCACATCCAGCACCATGTGGCTGGAGTTCATTAGTAACAGTGACAATACCAGCAAAGGTTTTGAGCTGCACTTCACCAGTGAGTAGCACACTGACTCCTTGCAGCCATTTCACAGCAGTACATGCATTTGTGTGTAGATAGATAGATAGATAGATAGATAGATAGACAGGTTTTGAAGGACACACTCTTTTTCCTGTCTTTTTTGCAGGTTTTGAGTTGGTGAAGTGTGAGGACCCAGGTGTGCCTCAGTTTGGTTTTAAACGGGAGGACAAAGGTCACTTCGCAGGCAGCACAGTGTCATATAGCTGTGATCCTGGCTACACTTTAAAGGGCCCGGAGGTTTTGACATGTCTCAGAGGGGAGAGGAGAGCATGGGACAGCCCGCTCCCACTGTGTGTCGGTAAGACGTTACTGAATACTCATTCACACTGCCTTATTTAAAAGAGCCTATACCTGTAGGGACAACATTTCTAATACGATAACTTTTAAAAATTTGATATTCAATACCGTTTTCGATACCATGGGGAAAAATTGACACAACACTAAGGACTTTTTTTTTTAATTAAAAGATAAATATAGTAAGGCTAGAACTTGATATATTTTTTTTTTACCAAAATAGGGTGGTGTGAGCATTATGGAATGCTGGAATATTGGAAGCCAGATGATGCCCTCACACAAATAATATAACTTATGACGTTCCAGGAAATCCTAATTACCTTATTTTATCACAAAGTTTAATTCTGCCACATGGTCTTGTATGATATACTCTGAGAATTTGCTTCATGAATATAATCCCCCAAAGCAGAGAGGGGTCGATTAATTCAAGCACTCCTCTTTGTTTCTCTTCTTCATGTCTACATCTTCTTCCACCCACTCTTATACACAGCCTGGGTTCTCCTCAATATGAGTTTACCACAGACCCACTTTTCAAAGTGTTTGAATTATGATGTTTCCCCACCTGAGCCTATGGAGACCTTTAGGCAATATTGAAATGCCCATATTGAGAGGAGAAATGTAACTGTAAAGGCATGAGCAAATATTTTTCATCCGCCACAACAGGAAACTAACTAGTACTGTAGAAAACAGAGGGTGGACAGTGAGAAATGAGAAGTTGGTGAGAGTAAGAGAAAGGAGGGAGGGGAGGACAGAGCAAAAGAGAATGAGAGAGCAAGAAATGTAGTTTTATGACTTACGAAGCAGGTCATCTCAGGAGTTGAAGAAGATGGGTTTGTTTCATCGTGATTTATGGCTCTGCTGTTCACTATGGGAACATTCGTCAGAACCAAATTCATATAAGATGAAAAAACTGCACAAAAAAAGAGTAAGAAAGACAGATGAAAATAAAGTAAAATAAAATAAATAAATATCTTGCGATATATAAATCTCAACATTTGAGATTAACACAAGAAAAAAAAAACACTGTTAGCTAGTGGGCTAAGAAAGTAAACTTAACAATACAAAAGTAGTGATTAAGAAAATAATTCAATGCAATAAGATTCTCACACCACTTTATTTATGTATTTATTTATTTTCCCTTTTCTCTTACTTTCTTTCTCTTTTGCATTCAACAATTCATTTTTTTTCTATGTGCACTACCAGCAGAAAAGATCAAAAGTGTCTCCGTGTCTATGATTATACCTTTCAGCATGTATAAAAATGGCTTGCGAGGCTGAAGTGTGCATTTGAACACATTGACTTGCGTGCTGTGACATGAATATCTCACATGACTACAAACACCAGCCACCATGTAATTTGTGTCATTGCTTGTCCGAGACTCAAGGAGAGATGTGTGTAGGGAAAGTGTCTGGAACAAATGTGTGAAATGTCCCTCCACTGGCTTGATTGATGTAAAATTGTACTTTGCTATACTTCAGTGCTGTTTTTGGGAAGTAGTCACTGTTTTACAGATTACTGTTGATCAATACTTGTATTCTTAACATTTTGTACGGAGGGGAAAAAGACTCTTGCTCGTTCTCGTTCGTTTCGTACTATTGCTTTTTTTTTTTCAAAGTTTCAAAGCTTCATAATGTCCAATTTGTCCTTTTGAAATGGCATTGTCTACAATTAACTATATACAAATAAAGTAAAATGACAGTCTAAATAAAATTAAATATAAAATACAATAAAAATATTAAATGCATATGATATCAGATAATTATGAATAAAAAAATTAAAAAACAGGTTCTGGGATATTACAATTTCAAAATATTTTGTGTGGTAGAGCCAAATGTTTAAAACAGATTACTCCTCTGTTTTAATAAAAAGTTTAAGATTTGTGAGTAAACCGGCTTGTTTTGCATTTTAAAAAACGGACTAAATCGGTTGCTTTACAAAATGTATGCACTTTTGTTTAATTGCCCTGTGTTTTTTCTTTTTTAGGCTATCTCTCTGGATACCTATCAAAACTCGAAAACATTATTAGTTGTATATGTACTGTATAAAGTATATTGTAGATATACTGTATACACACAGTCTATCGGGCAGCTCCTAATATATAATCCAATTATGCTTGAATGCATCAGGTTTGAATTAGATTTTGAAATCACATTTTCAATGTGGACTACAAATATGAATGAATGCCAATAACTAAAACATTTCAGGTCTTGGAATTTCCTCTGTATTCTGTATACAAACTGATCCAGTTCCAGGGTGTATATGTGTATGTATGATTTTATGCTGTGTAAGGGCACACGCGTTTGATCTCTGGGATGATGATGACGATGGCATGGGTTGGATATAACACTCTCATGACTTCCTGATCCGTGAAACTGGAACTGTCACACGCACTGGCCCCATCCTCCTGACAAACAAGTGATTTGTACCCCTGCTGCCCACCACCACCAGCACCACCATTGCCCCAGTGTAAGATGGATAGTCATGTCTGGGGCAGGACATATTACCAACACTATCAGTGATATTAGCCGAAGGAAATATGCCCTCCCCAGGGAAGGCTTAATCCTGGAGGTGATATACGGCCATGTTATTCTGCTCATCACTCATAAAGCTCTGCTCAGTGCTGAATGTATTCTTTTAAAGTGGAAAGTTATACGCGTCCCTGCCACCTGATGCATCACTGCACAGCACACCATGTACTATCCTTGCTTCAGAGATTTAGATACGAATCCAGAATCCCTTACAGAAGCGGACATGTCACTTAAAGACACTTTATATATATTTATATATTGATATTTATATTGATTTAAGTTTTCAACTGTGAGAATATTTATACCCAAGACCTGAAATGTTTGTCCACATTGAAAATTATAATATTATATAATATTATATTATATTATATTATATTATTTTATATTATATT